>NC_132848.1:63097897-63200397 GCF_048164855.1 Canis lupus baileyi
TGCGAAAAGCACAAAAGGAGGCACCCCCTCAAGGAGCCTCTCCTGGCCTTCCCTCTTCACACCCCCTTCTTCCTTTCTCCCTCCCCCTCCCTCCACTCCTCTCTGCTCAAGTGAGTTGACACGTCTGTCGGTCCATTCCAGGGGGGTTGGTGGAAATAAAAAATGCATGCTATCATTTGGCAGACGTTCAAAAACTTGACCTAAAAATTATTAACAGGGCTCTGCTGTCACCTCCTCCCTTCAGACCCTGAGTGTTTCTCCTCTGATCCCCGCAGCAACCTTCCTGCCCCTGGGCTGGCCGCCCTGCAGTCACTCCACGCTCCACACTGTGACCGGAGTGGTCCTCCTGCTAACATATGAAAAGAACCCCCTCGCTCTGCCCCTTTGAATCCCTCGTTGGCCACCCACTGCCCACATGAAAAAGTCCAAAGCTCTGCAGTGCCCACCTGGACCTGGGGCAACAGCTCCATCTCTCCCGCAGTCTCCCTGCGCCCCCATTTCACACTCTTTCGCCACACTGGCCCTGCACTGTCTGCGCCCGAGCTGCACACATATCACTGCTCTATCTACACCTTCTAATGAGATCGGGCACATTCAGGGTGATGTGGCCACAGACCTCTCTCTATACCTTCTGTCCTTTCTCACCCTCATTACAGCCCTAATGACAGCACAGGGACCGCCTTCTCCATCACTGAACTTCTTTCTAATTCTCACATTAGACTGGGCACTCCTTGAGAGCAGACCCTGGGTCTTTATCATTATGTTCCGCAGTAGACATAGGAGGTCTTCAAATGCCACTCTACTGAATGAAGCACAGATCTTTTGCCCAGCAGGAAATGAACTCACTGCTTCCAGAAGTGCCTACATGTTGTAAACATGCTATTCTAAACCTGAGTTACCACATATTCCCCAAGATAAATACCCTATATTTATTTTAATTCCACTTATAAACTCCTCTTGTGTTGGAACATTGCTCAACTGCACATTCCCATCTTGACCAATAAGAAAAATTTTCCCACTGATAGCACAGAATTAACAAGGTTGCTCAGAGCATGAAAATGCCAAGGCCTTGGGGACCACAGTATATAATCAGGGACAAAGGAGAGGCGGTGTGCTGAGACGGAACTAGTTCAAGAGTCAGGGATAGTAGGGCCAGGCTAGGGCGCTGAAGGCCCACGCTGAGCCTTTGTGGTACCAGAGAAGGGTGCCCCTTTCTCCCAGCAGATAGCCCCATGCCTAGGCACACAACTGGATTCAGAGCACAGGCTGGATCCGGGCTCTTCTCACCATGCTGGCCCGGCACCTCTGTGCAACACACAAACCGCCCTCCATTCGTAGCCAACCCCTGCTCATGCTGCCCAGGTCACCAAACCCCTCTCCAGGAGGCTGCGTTCTCCTCTAATGGAAAGGGATATATAAAACCTCTACCCACTTCCAACAGGATTGTTGTAAGGATCAACATAATATATATGAAAACACCTTGAGAATGATAACTTTAATACCTACAGAAAAAAAAAAAAAAACATTTAGAGAACTCTACTTTTGAGTACTACAAAGGGGAAATGTGCTCCCAACCCTCCATGTGGACAAGACCTCCTTTCTTGGGCTCAGTTTCCTCATCAGAGAACCAAATCCCATGGACCTTCTGGAGGGGGGCGGGGGGGGAGAAGTAACACTACTGGCACCCAACAGGCCACATGCTGTAAGCCCTGATTATAGACTTACTGCTGTGTGGTTTTTCCATATGGTTTTCCCAAACAAGAATCCTGAACATCCGATCTCCGTTCTCCCCACGTGTGCGCTGAACAGCAGGGGTATAAGAAGTTGGCTTTAATGGTATTTAATCTAAGATTCCCGATAGTCCTCTAAATCTGCCTCACCAGCCGGCACCCAAGTACAAAACGCATGGCCTCAATTAGCACCAGAACCTTCCACTCCCCTCCAACAAGTGGGCCTCCTGTTCAGCCACACACACACACACACACACACACACACACACACACAAACTCTCTATAGTAAAAGAGAATGACCTGAACCTTACAAAGATATGGGGGTAGGGGGAGGATTCTCCCCCCAAAATCCCTGTATTCAGAAAGGCAGAGTGAGTGTTGTGATGCTTTAGGAACCAGAGAAAGATAACCACGGGAGACGGGAGATGGGTGTGATTGTAGGACACTTAGTAGAGAAAATATTCAAGAACATGTCGGTTTCAGGCAAAAGGGGAGAAAGCAACTCAGGGAAAATCTTGGAATTTAAAAGTAGTAAAAAAAAAAAAAGAAGAAGAAGAAAAGCAAATGTCACACTGGGGACAAACAGCCTCTTGGCTCCTCTTCTAAGCAGAGGCCACGTGAACGTCTCAATACCGTCGAGGCTGGCAACAGCACACATCTGCCCGTCGGAAGACAGTTTATAGTTGTGCCCCTTACATTTGACAGATGCCGCCCAGACCCAGGGAGTGGGGAGGTGGTGGGCTCTCTGCAGCAGTCCTCAGGCTGCCACGGAGGGAATGCTGAGATGCAGCCGGAGTGGTTCCCGTTCCCCCCCTGCTCTGTAGGCTCCGGCAGTGGGGAAACTGAGGAAGGCAGCAGGCTCTCGAAGAGGAGGGAGAGGGAAGGTCACGCCGAGGGTGACCACGCCCCGAGGCCAGCAACGTGGAGACCCACGTGGGCATGAGGTCCACCTCCTACCCCCACCCGTCCGGTACTGTTTTCTGCTGCCCTGAAGAGACTGACAGGGTGGAGGAGAGGGTAGAGCAGAGGCCCAGCCTCAAGCTGGGACTCCCCCTGGGGGCTGCCTGGGCGTCTCTGCCCGACACACAGCCGCCTACTGAGGGATCATCCTGAGGCAGACGAACAGGGGCTCTGAGTCAGAAAAGTTAGTTCATTCCCACAAGCCTCACCGTCTTCCTCTTTGCCACAGCGGAATTAGGATGCGGCGAATGAAAAAGTAGAAGTTGGTGTGCGTGGCAAGGTATCCGGGCACGGGTATCCAGTAACTGTCTCCTTTCCTTCCTTGCTTCCTTCCTCCTTCCACTGCTTCCTCGCATCTTTCCTTCCTTCCTTCTAATGACAAACTTCAGCCACCTCTTTTCTCCAAGGACACCCAAGGGCTCTTTATCTTCCACCGGACACAAAGCAAATGTCTCCTTGTCCCCAAATAAATATCTGGGTTTGATTCTTACAAGAAACAGCTTTTGCGGCCTTAAATGAGAGAGACTGAAGAAATGAGGTGTGCCTGCATCACTTCCATAGAGCCCCCTCCCCGCCCCCCACAGTTCTGGAACCGCCCCACTGTACTGCTTCTGTAAACCTGGAAGGAAAAGACAAAATGGCATGTTCTAATGAATGCTGGGCTCTCGCAAAGGTGGTCCTGTGCACTCCAGCCAGGTTCCTGGCCCTGGGTAGGTTAGGAGACCCAGGGAAGGTACCTAGGATTGGACACGAAAAGCCAAAGCTCCAGGGCCCGACTGCATACAGACCATTGTGGGGCACGCTGGGCCTCCTGTCTGACCGCCTCAGCCCCAGACTCTGTCTTCTCCAAACCCCTGCACAGATGGGCCTTTGGAAAGCACAACTCTGCTCTGGGCTCTCCACTTGAAAATTCTCTCTTGATCCCTGTTACCCACCAAAGGAAACAGAAGTTCTCTGTCTGGCAGTTGAGGCCCTGCACGATACCATCATGTGGGTCTGTCTGGCCTGTCCTCTGTGAACCTGAGACTCTAGTCAAGCGCCCAGCTCCACATCAACCAAGAGTGCTCTCTGCCAGCCGTCAGGGCCTGCTCCTCGCCACCTCCACCATGATGCTTTTGCCCTGGACCGCTGGCCACACGTCTTTGGTATTTCCACAAGAGAGTCTTTTGTGGCATTCCACAAACTTTTTAGTATCTGTGCTCTTGCTCTCTTCTACCCCAAACATCCACATCCCCCCTCCCCAACACATGTACAAACACAAGATCATTTATCCTTTGAGGGCAAGGACTGTCTGTCTCTCTCCTTGCCCTAGGAGAGACTCAAGAAATGACAGCTGGGACAAATGCCCAAATGGCTAATGACATCCAGAAGAGTCAATCCACTCCGAACAGTATAGGGTAAATAGAGAGCTAACAAATTCAGGAGTTCTAAAGGAGGACATATTTCCCAACAGTGATTATAATTTAGCAATAATAACAGCCACTGATCGTCAAGTACTTGACAGAAACAGTCCTATGCATTTTCCCAATAGTAACTTATTTAATTCTCACGACAACCAAATGAGGTAGCTATTTTTATGAGCACCATATTACAGAGGGGGAAATAGGCATAGAAAGTTAGTAACTGGTCCAAAGTCACATCTCAAAGAGCTGAGCTAGGACCAGCCCTGGATGGGCTGGCTCCACAGCCAGTGCACTTAACCAGCATGCTATGTTGGCTCTTGGTAGAGCACTCAATTACCAAATAGATGCTGGTTAAGAATATTTCTTCTCCAAATCAAATTCATAAGTACCCTGCAGGTCCACAAGCAGAGGGAGACATCACCAGGTAAAACCTCAAATTTGTCCACACCGCTGGATAGAGAATGAAGAATGGAGCCCAGTTCCTCCGTTTAAACTTATTTGGTAGAAATGAGGTAACATCTGCCCTGGCCTAGGTCACTGCCTGCCCTGAATATGCCTTTTGAAGATAAGAGATCTGGTCAATTTAAAAGGTCCAGATCTGAGGTGAGAAACCAATAAGCCCTTTAAAGTTTGGCTGCCTAACTAATCAGTGAATTATGTGCTCATCAATGAATCACAGAAATAAGAGATAGTGGAGGCCCCCCTGGGTCACGTGCCCATCCCCCAGCATGGGGGATTTCCTCTGCAGCATTTTCTGTGAGTGCTTCTCCAGTCTAATTAGAAATGACCAAGCAATGGGGTTCCCACCATTGCCTCTTGGGGAACTATTCTGCCGTCTAAGAGACCTAATTATTAGGAAATTGATCATTATATTCATACTAAATTCTTCTCTGCGCAGTTGTATCACATCGCTTCTTAATTGTTCTCCTTTTGACCCTGCCTCCTCCTACCCCAAACAATTCCTCTTAAGCACTTCAATTACTTTTTCCCTCCGCTGATTCCCAGCCGGCCCACCAGGGAATGAAGTCGAGAGGAAAGAGAGAAATGAGCAATGGAGGAGGAAGGAACAGAGGCCTGGCATCCCAGCAAGGTCACTGAGTCCACTGGAAGGCCCTTTATTCACTCACAGGCTCTCTCCTACTCGCCAAAAACCACAGCAGACAGCAAGACACTGAGTACTAAAGTCCCCTCCCATCACAGTCCCCTCAGGGGCCCCTCCCTTGGCCAGCCCCAGGTCTGCCAGAGTGTCCAGCAGAGCAAAAGTCACAACCCAGCCTCTGGAACTTTTCTGGGCACATCCATTACCGCTACAGCAACAGCAGGGTCCTGCACAGGCTGAGGCCAGGCAGGCAGGGTATGTATGGAGGAAGAGGTAGAGAGGAGGGGAGTTCCATTACCAGCATCAATCCTTTGGCATAAGAACTCTCCTGGAATCACCAAGTCCTGTAATCTTACTTTACGCAGGAGGGAAGGAAAAGTAAAGAAACACTGAACTGAGCTCCCAGTGACCCTTGTACATGTTTGATCAACCCCACCATGACTGAATCAGTATTGTGAGGGCCAGCCGCTAGAACAATGAGCCTCATGGGACATCTGGGCATCACAGTGTCAATGGCCCTTGTTAGGTCCTCTCTCGGGGAGGGAAGCAAGGAGCAGCATCTCCACACAGAGCTGTGTGAGTTTTGCCCCAGGCCAGTGGGGAATGGAAATGGAAAATCTACTCCACACTCCATCATCCAAGCCAGAAGAGAGGATACCATTTTGTAAATCACACAAAAAGACTATAAATGCTACTGGCTACACTGGCTAAGAGGATGCCCATCTACCCCCAAAAGACTCTGTTTCTTCAGGTCTTCTTATCTTAGATAATTTCAAACACTCACTCAAGCATCCTGATAATCATAACATTGTATAGCTACAGTTCTCATGGACTTGAGCAAAGCTCATTCAGGGCAACAATCATCTCTTAAACTTGTACTATGATCCCCACAGTAAGTAGAACTATGGCCTTCATATAGCAGATATGTCAGAAATGTTTACTAATGAATTTTACAAGATTCTGAAGGCATGAGATTCAGCAGGGCTATTTTTTCATCCTTAATGTTCTTCTCATTTATCTTCCCTTTTATCTTTGCCCTACTCCTCTTCCTTGCTTTCTCCACAAGTTGTTTCTCTGCAGTGCTTCAACAGACTTCTGGTATAAGCTTCATGTATATGTCCCCTGCCACCACAGTATCACAGAAATTTAGTGAAATTTGAGACCCTCTAGTCCAATTCCTTTCTCTTTAGAGGAGACAACTTAGACCAAGAAAAAGAAGCAACTGCCCAAGTTATCCATTTAGGTACTGTAGGAACAATTATTTTTTCAATAAACATGTCTGAATACCTACCATATATAAAGTTCCATGTTAAACACAAGGGTTGCTAACATGACCAAGGCTTGACTCCTGAAATTAAGAAGTTCAAAGCCTTGCAGAACAGAGATATATATTACTATCTCCAGCACAATAAACATATGCTTTAACAGAAGACTGGATAAAGTCTGTGTAAGACAAGAGAACTATAAAGCAGTGTGGCTGGAGTTCCAGAGAATATGTGGCTAAAAAAGAAGAAGTAAGAAAGGAGCCCAGAGAGGTGGATCATAAAGATGTTGAATACCACGCTAGTGAATTTGGATCTAAGTTGCACGTGGTCACAGAGAGTCACCAAAGGTTTTTGATCAGGAGAATAACAATACCAAACCTGGTGTTTCAGAAAGATGTAAAGTGGAAGGACTATAGGCAAGGCCAAGGTACCAGTTAGAGCTTACTGAAATTGTTCAGTCAAGAAATAATACAGGATTAAACTATGATGTCAACAGAGTGTAGAAATCTGAAAAAAAAAATTTTGATGGCCAACTAGTTAGGTATGAAGGGGGATGAAAAAGAAAAATTCAAAAATTATTTTGAGATACAGCATATATACACAATGGAATATTACTCAGCCATAGAAAAGAATGAAATCTTGTCATTTGCAATAACACATATGGATCTAGAGGTTATAATGCTAAATGAAATAAGCCAGAGAAAGACATATACCATATGATTTCCTCATAGGTGGAATTTAAGAAACAAAACAAAGAAAAAAAGACAAAAAAGAAACCAGACTCTTAATTATAGAGAACTGATGGTTACCAACTGATGGTGGCAGGTGGAGAGATGGGTGAAAGAGATAAAGGGGTTTGAGAGTACACTTACTGTGTTGAGCACTGAGCAAGGTTAGAAGTGTTGAATCACTGTATTTTACACCTTAAACTAATATAACACTATATGTGAAGTATACTGGAATTACAATTTTTTTTTAAAAAAAAGTATGCGGTGGAAAAAAAGTATGTAGTGGGCTTTTTGAATGCTTTATAAAAATAAAGAATAACATTTTGTTTGCTTTCTTAAAAAATTATTTTAGATTTCTAACTTGGTACTGGGTGAATAACTATGGTTTCATGGAGAGGAGAAAATATAAAAAGAGAACAGATTTACAAAGAAAGATAGTTTGGTTTTAGAAATACTGTGCTTGAAGAAATAAACCAGAGTTCAATTGGAAATCTCAGGTAGAAATAATGACAAGGTTTCATGAGGGGATGTGCAGGTGGTAGCTGAAGCCACAAGTCTGATAGTCACTCAAGAGAAGAGGGTGCTGTAAAATAAGAAGACCCAGTATGAAAGTTGAGAACCAGCTGCATATGAGGACCATATGTGCAAGGGATATCAGAAAATACAGAAAAGGTGACCAAGGAAGAGGCGCCAGAGAGATGAGCAGGGAACCAGAATGGAACATCTCATAACCAGGGAGAGCAGAGTCAGAGAGGTTGGATAACATAAAGACTTACAAGAATCAATGAATGTAGCCACTGAGAGATCACCAGCAATTGCAAAAGAATACATGTTATAGTGATGGGAGCATATGTCTGATAAAAAATTAGACATTACTTGGGTAGCAAATTGAGGATGAGGAAGAGTGTAGACCATTCTTCACAAACACTGGAGATTAGGATTAGCTCAAATGGGAGGTTTGGTTGAGAAAAGACTCTTTTTAGTAAAGAAGACACTCAATAATATTTACAAGAAGCCAATGCAAGAAAGGAAGAAGACAATTGATGGTGAGATTCTAGTGGGTTCATGAAGTGATATGACCACAAATAAAGGTGGAAGAGTATGGAACATCTCTTAAGGAAAACAGAATGAAAGAAAGTAGCTGAGGGATTAAGTATGTTTGGTGGCAAGATAGAAGTGGAGGGAATTCAAATCTGGTAACTAGCAATTTTCATTGAAATAGAAAAAGTCATCTTCCAGTATGAGTGAACAGCTAGACTGAGGACAGTGATGAAGACTAAAATGGTTAACCCTAGTGGCACATGATAGAGGCAACTAGAGATGAGTAAATGTCAGGGTCAGGACTAAAATGAGCCAGTGAAGCATGGAGGGCACAAAATTTAGGGAAGCACTCATTCTCAGCGTCCAGCAAATGCACAGTTGGCTCCAACAGTGAATGTTTCTTCATATTCTGCATTCTAGACACCTCACTTGCCCCCACCATAGTCCTGGCGCTGGGATTTCCAAACAGTTTCACCATCTAGATGAGGTTGGAAAGCACAGATTTTTAATGTGGTAGGTTAGCTCATCCTAGTTAGAAAATTTTCTTCCATAGTGCTTAGAAGCCGAGGATAAGAAATGAAGAGAGACAGAGACAAAGACAGATACAGAGAAGACAGAAGAGGAGGAGACAAGGAGAGAAGAAGATGGGAGATGTGGATGGGGGGAGGGAAGGAGGTATGGGAGGGAGAAGGTGATGGAGTAAGAGAGAAATTATTAGCCAGAGATTAGAAAGACAGATAAAACAAGTCAAAGGACTAAAAGAACTGAACGTGCTTGTGAGAGCAGAGTTGAAATGGTTGCACAAACAAGGTAGGAACAGAAATGGAGTTAGGAGGGAGTGATATACTGCTCACATAAGGAAAGGTCAAGAGACCAAGAGTCCCAATGAGACCAAAGAACATATATCAAGGGCATGAAAGAGTGAGGACTGATAGAAGGATCAGAGGTTGTGGTCAGAAAGGAGAATTTCAGAGTTCAGGATTTCAAAAATGGAGCAACTCCAGTTGATGACAAGGGCCAGTAGTTGCTATGGGAGCAGCTGCAAAAGTGAAGTTGAGGTGGAGGTTGCTCGAGAAAGAGGTGTCAGGAACTATGAGGCTGAAGCATTGGATGGGGTCCTCCACGAGAATGTGACTTCAACAGTTGGAGGGAAAAAAAATCACCCTGCTGTCCAAACACAGGGTTTTAACATAACCAGAGAGGATAGAGACAATTCTTCACACCCACCCATCTGTCTCTGCTGCCCAAGTCAAAGGAGTATCACTAGCACAAAATACAGTGGACTCCTGCTCTCACATTGGCTTGTGGCTTTCTAGATCTACTTTTCTATATTATGCCTTTACTGTACAGTGTTCTATATCTTGGGATGACGTATGACTCAAAGTTTACGTGAATCCATGCAGTGAGATAAGTATAATTAAGTGTTATTATAGTATCATCAAAAACAAAGCTTCTTCTATCTTCCACAGCCAAAAGCTTTCTTTTCATGGGGTGGTAAAGCTAGTATGTGGAAGAGGAAGATTTCTATTTCCTTATGTTTTCTTCCCTAGTGTGTGAAAAGGTTTCTTTCGTCCTGAGCCCTATTTCCTATCAATGTGTCAACTCACATAGAACTACTTAATGAATAAAGAAAAGCATCTGGTCAAGTGGGGCTTAACTTTAAAAAAGATAACAGGTAAATTCTAGTCATTTTTATTGGGACAAAAACACAGTCCAACTTTTTTAAAGACCTAAAGACCTGGGTCTGAAGTAAACACACTTGACCTAACAGTTTGGATGGAGATCATTTTATGTGGTGCTGACCCAGCTTAAGCTAATGAACACTTTTACAAGACTCCATCCATCTAAGAGTCTGTGCACCAGTGCTGGCCCTATTCATTGTGGCTACTCTGTTCCAGGGGAAAAATTAAGAACATTGCAAAATCCATTTCCACAGACTCTCCAAGACTTGTTACACAAAAGAACACCAAGAGTTTAAAAAGTACCACTAAACGATACAGGAGAGCCTAAGAATGCAGCAGCCACCATGGGTATAAAGGATACAATCTGTCCCAATCTCTACTATGCAGCAGATATTTAATAATTATGACTTTATTTGCATGGGTTCACTTGGCTCCCTCTCCCTTCATATAGAAAACATTAAGAATGTTTCAACTAAATGTCAACACTTTGAAGGGTCTGGATTAAGGGACTATAGCTTTGTAATATTGGAGAAATCCATCACAGATTTAAGAAGGATGATAGACTTCAGGTCTTCTAAGAACAGTGACATTTAATAAGTCCTTTAGGACCCCATCTCTGAGCTAGTTTCTTTCTACCACTCTCCCAAAGAGGCATACAAGAATCTTTCCCTTGCCCCAAACTGCTCCTATCCTTCAAGTACCAAGTCAAGTGCCACATCCTCCAGGAATCCTTCCCCAAATACTCGAAGCCCTTAACACTTCTCATTTCTGCCAGAAAGGAGAGTCTGCATGGCTTGGGGGCCCAGGTCTCAAGTGAGCAGCATTTCTTCACACTGTTAACATATCCACGTAAATAAATTAACATTTCCCAATTCCAACAAAGACTAACAAAATATAACAAAAGCAAAGAAAGAAAAAGGAAGAGAATAAAAGTGTTTTATAATTGTTTGAGCTACAAGAACCTATACTTCCTTTTCATGTCAACCAAAACAGTATTCATCCTAACACTTGATTATATACTCTTTTTTACAATATTGACCTGTATTAGCTTTGGGGGAAAGACATCACACATTTCTTTGTATGCCAAAAGGACACGGCTACATACATAAAAGGTATATTTTAGAAAATGGAACATCTCACTTCCACCTAGATCCTAAAAACCAAAGGTGTCTAACACCATCCTCCAATAAACTGAATCAGAGTTCCTTGGAAGATGGCTGATTCTAGGGCTAGGGTAGGGAATACACCTGATGAATCTAAAGCTCCATGCAGTGTCAGAAAGCAAAGAAGTGCTCACAAAACAAAATGATGGGGATATGTCAAAGGAATACAGAAGGCAACCTGAAAGAGTTCCTAATGGCCAAAACTGTTACAATCTGAGGAACAAAATAGTGTTAGATTGTAATACAAAATTTATAGTCTATATTCATGTTATATGTCAATCATATCTCAATAAAACTGGAAAAATAAAATAAAATATACATCCACAAGTCCACACTGGTATAAATAAGTGATTGTGTTAAATACATGGGTGGAAGAGATAAATCTCCCTTACATAAGTATTCCAAATAATTTATGTAGATGCTCTCCAACCAGGATGTGGAGCTTACGCCCTGCTACCCATGCATCTTGAGTATGGGCTGCACTTAGTGCTAGCATCCAAAGAGTAGAACACAGAAGGAGAACAGGAAGACTTTACGGTGAAGAAATGTGGCAAACACTACCTTGGCCAGACGATCATAGTTAATTAACATTATCAGTTGATAGCACATACCACTGATATGATGTTGTAAGAATGGCGTGTCACCTCTGTGGTCTTCCTCCCAAAAGCCCATAACTCCAGTCTAATCATGAGAAATACATCAAACAAACCCTAATTGAGACATTCTACAAAATACCTGACAAGCACTCCTTAAAACTGTCAAGGCCATCAGAAACCAGGAAAATCTGAGATACTGACACAGACCTGAGGAGGCTAAGGAGACAAGACAACTAAATGGTATCCTGGATGAGACTCTGAAATAGAATAAAAGGACATTATAAAGCCAGCAAAATCTGAATAAAATGTTGACTTTAGTTAACAGTAATCTGTCAGTGCCAGTTCCTTAGTTATGACAAATGCACTAAAGTAATGAAAATTTTATTCATTGGCAAGAGGGGGTGACTGACCTACATGGACACACTCTACTATCTTTTTTTTTTTTTTTTTGTAAATCTAAAACTATTCTAAATTTAAAAGTTTACTCTAAAACTGAAAGAATGGGAAGAGGGCTGATGCCGAACGTTATAACCAGAAGGAATTTTAGAAAACCACCTAGCCAAACCCCTTAGTACATGTAGAAACCAAAGCCCAGAATAGTTCAATGATACACTCAAGGTCACAGGGCTAGGAAAAAAAGCCAGGATCTCTTCAATCCTAGTGCAAGATGCTCTTTATTACACCATGCTGGGAAAGACAGAGGAGAACCCTCCAAAAAGGAGATGACTGTTATCTTTGAAAGGCACTGCTCCCTTTTGAATAGAATCGTATGTCTTTTAGGGAAGGAGCATGAGGAGGAAGGGCCAGTCCTCCACACTGCCTGCAGTGGTGGGGTATCACTGCCAGAGGAGGGGGACAAGCACCCCCAACACAGTTCCTTGGCCAGAACCCGTCTGCATTTGTCCTTAGCTTCAGGGACTAAGGGCATCTTCTTATTTTGTTTGTTGTGCCTGTTTTGATCTGGCAAGGAAAAAAAAAAAACAACAACAACAACAAGTGAAAGGGGAACCTAGATTCAAGAATTAGTTGACAGCCAGCAAAAATGAATAGTAATGAGGTTATTTCTATCCAAATAGCTTCATTACCATGCCGTCTGATAAAACCAAATGCTCAGTCCTCTCTAGCAAGAAAGGTGCTGAATGCAGTATCCTTGTATCCTTGGGGAGAAGAGAATCCATGATCTAAATATTTTAAACCTACAATAACCAAAATAATACTCACTCTAACACTTGATTATGTACTCTTTATGATATTGACCTATATTAACCTTGGGGAAAAGACATCATACGCTTTTTTACATGCCCAACATGACATAGTTATGTACATAACTACATAGTTTAGAAAATGGAAAGTCTCCTACCCAGCCCATACTCATTTCTGATTGAGCCAAACTGGGATATACATTTTTCTCCAGTACAATCTTGAAATAATCTGAGGAGATAATAAAATAGCACTAGTCTTGTCCGTTTTTTTTTTTTTTTAATGCTTGGTTTTTATTAAAAAAAAGAGAGAGAGAGAGAGAGAGGGAGAGCACATGCACTTGAGAATGCTATAAAAATTTGCCCTAGTTCTGGTAGGGGAAAATATTGTTAAAGATTTAGAAGCTAACGCATCTTGGCCATGGACCAGGCTTCAGGGATTGTGTAAAACTATTAAATTTTTCCTCAATGTTTTTCATACACAAGACAGTAGAGACTGTTCATTAAAAGTGGTAGGAGAAGACTCTGTCGGCTGAACTCCTCTGCTGCCCTGGTGTACACCTGCATCCTAAATGAAATCAAAATCTAGTTCTTCATCTCCAACCAGGCAGGAGTGAGCCTCTGTATCTCCACTCTCTCCACTCGTAACTCACATTTTGACAAGGCCACATTTGCATGACAGGAACTGGTTTGGTGCCACTGGGCACTCACCTTTCAAACTTCCCTTTCCCCCACTTATTTTAACCTGTAATCAAGAAAGTGCAGAAGGAAATAACTATCCAAATGAAAAAATACCTCACAACCACAGAAAACAAACTCCAACCCAAAGAAGTGTTCCAGAGAGAGCACAGTCATTGTAGCAGGACATCACTCGTTTTCCTCCAAAAGAGGAATGGATGGGTCAAACTCCAGACTGATAAGTCACGAGTCACGAGTCACGAGTCACTCATCTGTTACCACCTGCCCCTTCCCCTTGAGGAAAAGTCCCAAAAGTTTCTCACTTGGCCCCTGGGTGAAAGCAGCCCATCTGCTACTTTGTCAATCCACAAACAGTTAACTTCGATGGTCATTTCCCACTAGGCAGTAAAACCTTTCCCTTTACACATCTTGAGAGTTCGGACTCTTCACTTTGAACCAGAAACCCCAGGCAGGGTGAGTAGAGCACATCATTTGTACATGGCTTGCCAAGGAGGGAGGGTGAGGGGCTCTCGGAACCTCTGCCACAGAGCCTTTTAACACCGAACAGTGCAAATTGTCCACCAGGGATGACTTGAAATGTCTCTGCAATACACAGCGCCTGGTGCCTCCAGCCTGGCTCCAAGTGAGTTTCTCACTGCTTACCAAGGGTACCTACAAAACAGCCTATGGATTCGGGCTGGTTCTGGTAAGGGAGGCAGCTTCAAATATATTAGGGATAATTCATGATGGGAGACAAAAGAATGAGAATCTTCTTGCAGAAATTTGAGTCACTTGCCCCTGAGCAAGATACTATTATCTTGCTAAACACACACACACACACATACACACACACACACACACACACACACACCAGCTACTGAAAGCAAATTCACTTGTTAATGTTCAACTCTCCTATCTGGCTATGCAACGGGCTAGCAATAAAGGGCATATAGATCAGTTCTTTAAGGCGGACACACCACCGATAAATCAGAAACAATAAAGCTGGAGACAGGCTTGCTGGGCCCCAGCTGGTATTGCTTACATCTGTCCTAAGCAATCAGGAATCATGAAGAAACTTCTTTTTGGAACGCCTAACCGCAAAACTTCACAGTGACCGCCTCAATCCCACATGCCCATGTGCTGAAGGGGGGTGCCAGGGACTGGATACCTTTATTCTTTTTGACAAGATCAGTCAGTCTCTCTGGAATCTTCCCGTGGCCCACGTCTGCCTGGCCCACTCCCATCCTCCCCACTCCAGCCCACATCCAAGAAAGAAGTAATAAAACAATGAGGCACTGCCTCCCTCCTCTGCCTTTGCTAGAAGCTAGCCAAATCTTGGTATGCTCTGACTCAGAGCACACCTCAAGGAAGGCAACACAGTTACCCCCAGGAGAGTAAACAGAGGCATCGTGCCCTGAAATCCAGAAATGGCAAAATCACACCCAGAAAACCCTCATCCTCAAACAATGAAGTCCTGTACTCCTACCAGGCCAACTAACTGGATTTCTACCTGGAATCTCTCCCACGTCAAACTAAAAATGCCAGCAAGGTGTAGGAGTTTAGTGATGCAGGATTAGCCAGGGTGATCTGCAAACTCATTTTCCTACTGCAGCCCCAGGAATGATAGTAGCTCTCCAGTCAGATCCAAGGCCTCCCTTCCACAGCATCATTTCTCTTATACCTGTTCACACGCAGAGTACACGTGCCCGGCCAAGTCCTGGTCTAGAAACACACTCCGGGCACATCCCTGGCTTCATGAAAGAATTGCCTTCTCCATTCTTTCATTGTAGGGGCCACAAACGACGTCTCATGTTCATTAATTACTACAACCTCTACCTATTGTCAGTCATCAGAACCTGCCATATGGTTACCATCAGGTGTGCTCAAGTTCCTATTATGTGGCATTCCTGGATGCCCCAAATTGATACTGCAGAACCTGCTTGTGTTTTTACAGGGCCACTTCTATTTCAAAGAAGCTCATTTTGCTTCAAGTGATTGCTAAGGGGGGGCCTCTCTGTTCAGCATCGTGCTCTACTGAAAACCCTAGGGCTTCCTAATAAATGTGGCTTCCCCTCTCCCCTACACCACCACGTGCAATGCCAGAGCATCATGTATACTGTTGCCTTTGGGAAAAAGGTTAGAGTGTGTTTTCCATGATTTTAGGCAGGTGAAATATTGGGGAGGATGCCAGGAGGATCAATAAAAGGGTATGTCAACTCTCCATCAAAACTAGTTACATAAGGAACAAGAACAACCTAAAAGAGCTCCAAAGAAACCATGTCAATACACTATGTCCTATCTTGTATATCTGCCACTGATCAAATACATGTGGCTCCCGTCTTTGTGCTTTCTAGGATACTGCAAGAAGAAAGACACTTCATTAGAAAGGCCCAGACCATATAATGTGCTCATGACTGGCCCAGTCCTTCCTTCCCCTGTAAGTTCACTGCTGTCTGACCCTTGGGTGTCTCCATTTTTTTTTCCCACCTGGTCACAGGTGTAACCAAGTTGAAAAATTCTCTGTGGATCTGAACACTCTGAATGACGTACAGGGTCATGTGGTCTGAGTAGATAAAGCCCTGTGTTAAATCCTAAAATAAACTTGACGTGTGACTAGACTTGATCTTCTACCTACAATTGTAGTGGCTTTTTACTGGCCCTATTTCTAGCAGTTGCACAGAGCCTGCGGGTCTGGATTGATGATAAAATTTATAATTTTGTGATAGCATTACCATCAGTGGGACATTTCTAGAAAATTACTCCAACATATAATTTTGTCAATTGGTTTATATAGACATGTGAACTTAAATGCCAATGTTGAACTTGGTTTATAGATATAAATACTTCCTATTTCTGGGTTTAACTTAAACTCACACTTTTCAGGACCTGGGAGCCCTAAAGGGTGAATCATTAACTCTGCATAAAGGTCCAGAAATGTGCATCCTCTCTCTTTCTCTCTCTCTCTCTCTCACATACACACATCTCCATAGTGATTAGACAAATGGAAATAGGATGAAGTGTAGGATTCTGGCTTAAGTTCCAAGATTCTCTGTTCTAAATTATTTCCTATTAGCCATATATTTTCAGAAATGCCCATTAACGTCCCAGGGTAGACTAAATTCTATTTTCTAGCCTGATAACAGAAAAAAATTATTGGAACAAGGCACCTTCTTTCCTATGGGTATAACTTTCTTTAAGGAAGTTACAAACATGAATATACTGTATTTGCCCCTTTTTGTGCACAAACTTGTGGGTGACAAGGGATAGTTCTACCTCTTTATACGATAAAGGTATAAAAATGCAGTCAGGAATGTCTTTGCCTCTGGCAAGAGATTGCCTACATATAGGGTGGTGGTGTCCAGATGAGACAGTGTGGCTGCATAGCCATTTCATAGAAACCAATCCCACTCAAGGAAAAACAAGTCACCAGGAAAAAAGAGCAGGTCAGTAACCAGGGCTCAAGGTCACATTTCTACAAACACCTGCTTGTTCTCAGATAACACCTGCTCAGAATTTCAAACAAAAAAGGGCAGGGCTCTATCAATAAAGTCCTCTGCTCTAGGCTACAAAGGGAGGCACAACCTTCTTGGTATGGTGAAATGGAGATAATAGGTGGGAAAACTCTCAGAGTGTCCCAAAGGATGCCTTCCCCAACATGGAGCTTGGTTGACAGTCAGGCAGCTTTAGGTGTCCACACAGCTTATACAAAAATATGCATTGAGAATGACCAGAGCACTAACCCAAAGGGCAAGTTCTGTCAACTGAATAGAATAAGTCCCGAGGTGGGAGAGTATCTGGAGGAAATTACTGTTAAATATACAGTGCTTCTTTCCTCAGTTGTTCTCACACACCAAACAGCTGTTATTATAGCTTTCAAATTCAAATTATAACTCCAAAGACTTCTTATGAAGGGAGTGTGGGCTCAAAGAAGACACCAGAAAAACGAGTCTCAGGGCATCTGGCTGGCTCAGTCAAAAAAGAGCATGTGACTCTTGATCTCAGGGATGTGAGTTCAAGCCCCACATTTGGTGTAGGGATTACTGAAAAAATCAAATAAACTTAAAAAAAAAAAAGAGTGAGTCTCTCAATCTCCTGCCTTCTCTGTTTTACATACTGAGCTTATGAACATGCTTTTATTCTCATCAAGATATAGCACATTAAAGATGAACACAAATCTTTGCTATTCCCTCCCACTGAAAGGCAAAATCCAATCCCCTCCACTCAAATTGGCAGCGTCTGTGACCCATGGCAACCAAGAGAATATGGCAAAAGTGACACAGAGCCAGTGTTCTAGGCTGAGGCCTTAAGAGAGCTAGAAACTTCCATTTCCTCTCTCATAGAACACTTGCTCCTTGAGTTTTGAGTGAGGCCTGGACTAAGGCGTTGCCAGCTGTCCCTAAGGTGGCTGAGCCTATGTCATCTTGAGCTTCTCAGAGCCACAGTTACAATAAAGGGGGTTTCTCTAGGATGTGCTAAAAGCCAAACTCACTAAGAAGCTGAGACCTCCACCAACAGACCGCGTGACATGGCACATCCACTCCTGGCAGCATGTCTTTGTTGTCTTTGAGCTGATTTCCATATGATTGTTGGGATGAGATGAACGAGACCACCCGGAGGGGGCTGAACTGAGTGATACAGATTATGAGGAAGCTTTCAGGGTTGGAGTCCCATGGCTAATGGTGTGAAAAGGTTTCCTGGAGGAGTGTAATATGTGTGTAGTCTTGGATAGGGCTGGGCAAGAGGGAAATGAGTGAAGATAATAGTATCTACAAAGACATGCCGCTAAGAGTAGATGTGGCTTATCTTATCCAATTTCCTCATTCTTGATGAATGAGCATAGCACAGGACCAAATATATAGTAGGAGGTATGCAAGAAATGAGACTTGAATCTGGAATTGGAACTGAACTGGAATTGACCCTTACTCAATACAAAAATAAGCCTGAAATCCTGACCACAATTGAATGAAGGACCGGGTCTTTCTGCCAGTCCATTAAACGTAAGTAGAGGCCTCCAGTCTGACCCATGAGCTTCTTTCATTAGAGCAAATTGAGGTTGATTGACTCGAAGTCAGTGTCAGCCTTAGGCCAAGCTGGGATCAGAGAGAAAGTGATTCTTAGCATTCTCCCTTCCTACCCAAGCCTGGGTCCTCCCTTCCCAAGCTACCTTCTCTGGATCCACATGCCCTCTTCACCTGTCTTCCCAGGGGTTGCATCTGTCCATTTTTCAACTTCATTCTCACATTTAATTTAAACTTCCTCTTCCCCTTCCCTCCCTCTTCCCCTTCCTCATCCTAGAGATGAGGATCTCATCTTTATTGTTAACTGTGGCTCTGAGAAGCTCAAGATGACATAGGCTCATAGGAATTGAGCCTAGACTGGAGCTCAATTCCAGTAGTAAAGAGCAGACAGGAGGTCTGACCTGGCTCCTCAGAAACATGCTCCAGCCCTCCCTCTTGTGGGTATCATCTCCTTCAGGTTGGAGGAGTAAGAAGAAAAGGGGCAGCCCACGCCCAAATTGGCTGAAAGACTTTACGGTCATCTCCTTGTTGTCCAGAACTGTTAGGCTAACTCATCATCTCTGGGTCCACTGAGCTTGGATGGGAGCATCAACCTGCCCCACTGACATGGGGTGGCCCCCAGACAGCTCTCCAGGGTGCTATTACCACATAATTTTGGCCGTATTTTCTGATTAACACCCACACACTTTCAGTGCAGCAGTATCTGGAAGTCAGTTCCTCCTACTATCATCAATCACCCATGGACAGCCAGGAGACCCATGGCAAAGGCAGGATCCATCTTCTGTAGCTCTCAGGGGTGGCAAGGGGGAACTTCATGAACACTGCTGTCCTGGCTCTTACACTGGGGAAGTGGAGTAATCAGGCTTGTTCTCTGAACTGACATCTCCCTGGAAGCCTGGGAAGACGTGGCCACTCATCGCTGTGTTTGTCCTGAGCTTTCAGCCCTAGCTATAAACTCTAGGAACCACAGGAAAAAGCACACTGGTCAAATCTTTGATGTTTTTTTATATATATTGGACTTCTAAAACTTATCTGAAGAATCCTTCAAATGGTTGGTCTCCACCATTAAAGCCCAGACCTTAATTCTGTGGACTGTGCTATTTCTCTTAGTTTAAGTTGCTTAAGTCCTACCACACCATACTCTCGGGAAAGGTCTTAACTTACTCATCTTGCCCCAGACCTTGCCCCTTCCCTGTGTCTTGCACCCCAATGTCCAGGAATGAACCCATGGGTGGCCACACTGCTCACCATCCCCTGACTACTTGCTATATGGATCTCAGCAGGGTCTTGCTAACAGCATATTGGAAATGCAGCTTTCCTGGCCCACATGGACAGGTTTTTGTCTATTTTCATCCTTTCCCTGCTCTGTTTAAATATGGTGTCTGTGACTGAGTTTCGTGTTCCGGAGGCATGCGGTCCAGAGAGAAGGAGCCAGAGTTGCTTCTCTGCCTTGGCGCTTAGGAAAGAGCAAATGGGGCTGCCACCTGCCCGGTCTGGGGATGGTTCCAGAATGGCTCAGGTTATTCACAGCACAGATCCACCCGGGGGTAAAAATACCATCCCAGAAGGACTCTCCTTCTAGCCACAAAAATACCTATATGGGTAGAGCGACTCAAAAAATGACACAAGGTTTAGGAGAAATCATCCCCTTGGAAAAGAAAGAACTAAAGTAATTAGTATTGGTCTTACAAGAGAGAAGATAAAGACATCCAGGAGGAAAGAATGAGGGCAGCTCGAGAAGGATATAAACTGAAAATATAGCTAGAGAAATATGGTTTAGACCGTAGGAAAAACTTCCTGACCATGAGACATAAGGAAATCTTCACAAGGTGTCTCCTTGGGAGATGTAAAACACAAGTCAAGATCAGCTCTTCTCGTGAGGCCTACTGTGAGGCAGAGGGTTAACTGGGCAATTCTACTAAGTTCCCACCAGTCTCAGGCATTTATAATAAATGTTGGAGAAGAGCTGCCTTCTTTAGTAGAAGAGCGTATCTTCTGCAAGCTCTTTGGCTATGTGTCCCCTTATGAGCTGAAGCCTTTCAATTCCAAATTCATTTACACGATCACCCAGTTCCACACTTGAGGCCAAGGGGCACATGAAATGAAGATTTCTCCATCTCATGCTTCACCATCAGGGGCCAAATCCCTTGTCTCCACCTTTCCCTGCCTGCCTTGGAAGCAGGCTCACACTCTGAGCTGGCCTCATTCTAGCCCTTGCATGCCGTGAGAGGGAATTTCCACATCCTTCACCCAATCTTCTAAGTGGATGATCCTATGAATTCATTACAAACTCCATATTGCGTTTGACTTGACCTTATCTCCAGGTACAGAGAGGCACCCAGAACATCTATCCTTAGGAGTCAAAGAGGGTGTTATGACCAGTGTGACTATAGTTCTAACTCACATCTTCAGGGTGCTGGTCCTTTGAGGTGGTGTCCGTCCTGCATCTGTTAACAGCAATATGTCTTCTTTAGCTCTTCCCCAAGTCATTCTGAATCTCCATGTAAATCCAGGGGAAAAAAAATAAAGAAGTGTCCAAATTCTCAAAAAGGTAGTAGAAAACAACCAATTTGCTAAAATCCAAAAACAAATTACTGTACCACTGGGTGGTTAATGTTTAAAATAAACTAAAACATTCCCCTCCATGCCAGGCTGAGAAGCAGTTCTGGCTCCTTCCCTTGGACTGCATGCCTCAGGGACATGGAACACAATCCAGAAACCATATTTAAGCAGAGCATGAAAAGGATGAACACAGACAAAAACTTTTCCATGTAGGAAAGGAATATTGCATGGAATGTATAGAGTATAAAGCTACTAATTATTCAGAAGCAGTTTGATCATGCATTCCAAGGTATGTTCATTTCTCAGGTTGGAGTTTTCTGATATTTTCATTTCTTTTGAATACACATTTGTCTCCTGATTAATGTTACACAATACAAAAAAAAAAAATTGAATGCTAAACAACAAAAGAAAAAAAAAGGAGCCACTTCAGCCATGAAAACTATGGTTGGAATTATTCAACCAGCAAGTATTCTAAGGCTCAAAATACCCATTTCAAGAATGCGTTCTTATTGTAGGTAACTCTGTAAGCTGCAGCTTAAGATGATGCAACAGACCAGACGAAGGAGATGGGAAGGGAACAGCTCCAGCTCCCAAGGATCAATACATGAAAATAGGGTCACATCGTGAAATGAACTAGTTTCTGTTCTTGTGGAAAGCTCCATGGTTTTCCTCTTTTTGTTCCATCTGAGAGATTAATTCTAGAATAAAGTATTTCAAATATCAAACTAACTAGGACAGCTGTTGCCACTTCCTCTGCTTTGGGAGTCCCTATCAAATTCCAGTTCCAAATCAATACAAGGCAACTCTCTGGCAACATCTTAGAATAAAGCCCTTGGATCTCAGTAAACAAAAATAATGAGGGTAATAAAAATAATGAAAGCTAATACTATGGTGTTTCGATGTGTCAGACACTATTCTGAGTGCCTTACTCTTGATTCTCACAACAAAGTGATGATATAGGTACTATCACCACTGCCATTACCCGGCAGCTCCTTCAGCTGAAGGAAACTTGTGAGCCTCTGGAGAGAGTGTATATCTCTTCCCACCTTGTGGTAGTAATAATAATCACTAAATAATAATAATAATAATCACTAAAATCTCTTGAATATTAAATGTCTCAGACATAAAATGTTTTAGTGCTTTATCTCAATCAGTCCTCACAATAAACTTAAAAACTAGACATTACCCTCATTTTACCTGGTAGGCAATTAAGGCTCAGAGAGGTTTACAAATAATAGCCCCAAGTAACAAAGCTGTAGCAGAACTTGACCCTTAATCCAGTTTGTTTGATGCCACAATCTTGGTTCCCAACCCCGACTCCTTCCTGGGTACATCCCACCTCCAGAATACTAGCAATTGCCACCAAAACCCAGCCTCCTGAGTTATTTTCATCAAGTTTGCAAGCCCTTCCTGAGGCTGAAGATGGCCAAGCGCATTGCTCCCAGAGAGCCCAGTGGCACCGTTGCCATCCGTTAGCCTTACTCACAGCTGTGGTTTCCAAAGGAAACAACTCATGCGGCCGTTGGTCGCACCTGTCACTCACTGGGACCAGGACTTGCATCAGAACACGGGGCCCCACAGGGAAGGAAGAGCAGCTACTTCAAACTGATGGGCATCAACACAGGTCACTGTGGGATTTGTGAGCTTGCCTCCTTAAGTCTAAGATCAGCTTCAGTGTGGTCCATTCTCCCTGCTTCAGAAGGCCAGAGAGAACACCAGGAGATCGAGGAGACATAGATCTGCAGACAGCCTATCACAGTGCCCTAGGAAGGCTGGGGTATTGGCAAATCACCAGAATGATCTAAATTAGGTGAAGTGCATCTAAGCTTCCACTGATTAAAACAGAAAGAAGCTGAAAGTTAGTGCTAGAGAGAAGAATCAAAACAAGAAAGGCCAACAAATGACCCTAAACACTGGGGTCTTTCCAGAAGTCCCAGAGAAGGAAAGTGCATGTAGAACCTTCAGACTCTGAGGAAGCAGCAGGAGCTTAACAAGAACAGAAGAACAGGAAAACTTTCAGGGCAGTTTGTGATGGTGGGAAATTCAGGGAAAACTAGAATGAATGGTGTCAATTTGATTCAGTTGAATGCAAAATGCTGTAAACATTAACAGAGCATCGGCGAAGCATTTACAATAAAATGTAGGGAGTACATACAAGAGTTATTGTACCTGCACCTTCTTATACTCTTGCAGAGGAGCCAAGCCATATGTGCTTGGCACCCTTAAATAACAGGAAAGGCTGGCATGTGAGGAAGTGCTAGGATGAGTGGTGAATTCCGTGAAAAGCAGAGGATGGAGGTATGTGCGTGCTTAGATGAGCAGAAAACTCTTTGTGGGTGATAGAGAATTTGGTCTGGAGCCCAGAACTGATTCTGTAGAATCTAGCATTCAAATCTCCTCTCCCTAACCACAGCCTCCAAATGTACCTGCCCAGGTATTAGAAGAGCCAGGAGTTGTGCTGGAATCCGGAATTTCTTTTGCTGTGACAGGTGGTTTCCAACACCACCTTCTTATGGATCTCTGAATCCCTCCCAGGACTCAGACTTCCCCTGTGGATACAGAAAATCTTTAGTACTGCACCCAACAAGCTGCATCAGTTGCTTTGCCATGTGATGGTTTTCTGGGGGTCAGAACTCAAAAGGGGGGGTGGGGGGAATTGAGTTACCAGGATGTCAATTCTCTTCAGTTGGGGAATTTTCCAGAACTAAAGGAAAACTATATATTAAAAAAAAGAAGAAGAAGAACTTCATTTTTTTAACTTGAAAATGTAACTAGTGAGAAGGATTTGGCCAATGTACCAAAGCACAAATATCTTCTCTACCTTTGTGCTATTCAAACTCTAGAGAAAACAAGTAATTTTAAACCATTCTTAGAAATAGAATGGCATAGGGGTCCCTGTAATCCAGTATCTTCTCGTCACTTCCCTCCATCATCCTTGATGGAGATGGAGAATGTAAGCTACCTACAGATGAAAATATCTAATGACTTTAGAAGCCCCAGGTTAAGATGTCTTCTCCAATAATCTCTTCTTTCTTCCACATATTTAAAAAGTACCCTCACTCCATTAGACTACCTTTTTGAATCCCAAGAACCTATAAACAGTCTAATTCAGCTCATCCCAAAGTGTTTTCCTGACATGCTCCGAATCTATCTGAGGTTAGCAACACACCTCTGACTGAAAAATCCAGCATGCTGGTTTCTCCCACATAGCATTCATCCACCTCTCCTGAGCATTATCTGATCATCCTTTCTTAGGGAGAGTGTATGATCTGACTGCCCTCGTAGAATATCAGCTCCTCAAAGACAAACTCCTCCTTGAAGTCATCTTTTTTTGTCCTCCAGCACCAAGCACAATGCCTGGCATGCTAGAGGTGCTCCATAAATCTGTGTTGAATTAAACACCTGAGAACACTGTTGGGCAAATATCATCATAGCAAAACCAAAGGCAAGATTCGGGTTCTGGAAAGGAGTTTGGGTCAGGCACCAGGCAGGCCCAGATGTGCTGGGGGTCTTGCTAACTTTGAATTATCTGTCTTCTTGATCAGTAACCCAACCTTAGGATTCAGTCAAGATGAACTAAACCGTCAGCAAGCCAACAGTAGACTGTGATTGGCTTCCTAATCCCTAGAACACAGCACTGTATTTGGCCCTTTGCAGAGGGGCTGAGCAACATTTACTGAACAGAATTGAAAAAAAATTTTTTTTTAAATTCACTCACATCCTTCAGAGGCATTAAAGCAAAGGACAATAACTTGTATTCAAGAACGGGTGGACCTTTACCACACCTAGATGTCCTATAACCTTTTCTGAAACGCAGAAAGTCAGTCTGAACAAGCCAGAGCTCTGTGCTCAAAGGCCTTTTTACAAACAACCTTGATGCACAACCATGAATCCTGTGGACACACTGTATAAGTACACAAAAAGTACAGAGCCAAATACAGTTCAACTTCTCATCCTCCACTTTCACTACTAGCTCTGACCTAGACTTGGTTTCTGAAAGACTCGGTGCCAAAGAGGAGCTCTAACAGTGAAGATTCGTGGTCTCCTAAATAGGAAAGCTAGATTTGCTGGATGCCTCTCTTTTAGGGCACTGTGTGCAAGGAGTCTTTACCTGAAGGCCATCACCATGCTTCAAAAGGCCCATGAACTCTCTGAAATTACTTTATGTGTGCATGTATTTTCCTGGGGAGGGCCATGTCTTGCCCGAGTTTCTCAAAGGGATTCATGACCTATAAAAAAAGTTAAAAATCAGTGATTAAGGAGCTTACGTATTTTAAGTTTGGACAAAATCATTCACCGGACAACAGGCTCAAAAACATTCTACATTAGAAGGCAGCATGGGATAAAGAAAGAGCATAGAATTTAGAGACAGACTCATTTGAGGTTGAGTTCGAACTCTGCCATTTACCAGCTGCCTGACGTGCACAAGTTACTTAAACCAACTGAGCTCCTATGTAATGGGATCACTAATACCCACTTTCCAAAAATCAGTGACATACAGGAAGTACTAAATAAATATTAGTTCCTTCCTCTCTTCGTCAGCTGTCTTTCTTCCTCCCTCTTGTCTTTCTTTCTTCCTTTTTTTCTTTTCCCTTCTTTCTTCTTCCTTCCTACCATCCTCTCCCCTCCCTCCTTTTCAACAGCCAGCACCAATACTTTGAACAAATACCACTTTTCCAAAGTACAGATCTGTCATCTGATACAAATAACAAGTAGACATGCCAATGGATGGCCTGACCACTATTATCCTTTTGTTGAAAAATGAAGAACGCAGGAATGGGTTTTTGCAACATGACCAATATTGAGTGGTGAGACTCTTCCTTCTACTGTTCTTTGTTACTTTATATAAACCAAACCCAATAACCTACAAATTACATGTAGATTATAATCCCTAGAGGCAAGCAGTGAAAAGTGGCCCAAGAAGATAGAAGGAATGAGAAGAGCTTATTGCAAATTCTGAAAATGTGAGCACCAAAATCCCATGTTTTCACAAAGATGCTGTACAAGAAATTCTAATAATATTGGTTATTATATCCCAGAGCTGTGGTCTACGGGTGCCTTCGAAACCCACTCTGCCTAACAGTTACTCAGAATGCCTCTCGTAGTCCTCAGGGAGAGTTTGGCCTTACCGATGCTTTAAATTTGCACTATGTGAGTCATGTAAGGAAGACTCTCCTCTGTCCCTTCCATCTGTGGAGAGAAGAGGAAAGAACAGAACAGGGGATGTGAGCTGGGGTAACCAAGGGTAGTGGTTGGGGCAGAGGAATGGTAAGATTTCACAGCTTGCCAAAGATTATACAAGTCCAAGGATTGACTTTTTTGGCATCAGTTTTACCAGAGTGGAAAGTTCCCAATTTTCTCTACTTGGTCCTTTCTCTCAGAGGAAAAGCATGGTTCTGTTCAACTCGAGTAAATGCATCTTCCTTTCCTAAATTTCATGTGCTGGATTCAATACTAATTTACATCCACATTTGTGCCAGAGATCTTAAAAATCTGCTGTTGTTTCCTTCCCAAGCTGTGGGGGGCGGGGGTGGGGGGGAGGATGCGGAGGAGTGGAGTTGAGCACAAGGGAAAGGAGGGAATGTGGCTGGAAAAGTAAGGAGGGAAAAGAAAGCAAAACTTCACCTGGTAAGCATTTTCCATACTTAATAATTTGATTTTGAAGGCTAGTCATATCAAAGAGCAAAATATTCAATATTGTTAATTCAGTTTTGCAAAATATATTCTTAATTTAAAAATGATTTTGCTCCGGGTGGTAGTGCAGTAATAAAGCAGTTATTGACCAGATCTTATTGATTGTAGAGTCTGCGGGCAAAGAGCACTGACCTTGCTCACACTCTTATTGCTTCCTCCCTCCCTGGCCTTCTTCATCTATGCTCGCTCAATAATATATTATTAATATATATTTTTAGCAAAAACTGTATGTTACAAGGTTAAGGGCTTCTTAGTGATTTTTTTCAAGCTACTCTCTGCCTTTGGGGTGTTAGGGGAAGAATAAACTCCATAACCGAGTGCCTAGATATAAATGGCTTTCCATGGAAATACTTTACCCACCACTGGGAAGCACGTTGTCACCATCCACTTTTCTCCGTCACATAGGACAGAAAGAAAAAACTCCCTGAGGCAAAGGTATTGTAGCAGTTCGGGCAACCATGGGCCTATAGTGGGGAAACCATACCATGACTGTAAAGACCAAATTCAGAACATGCATGCATCCTTTCCAGGAAAACAGCTCCGAACCCAAAGAAGGGAGATCTGTGGTCATATCAAACTCAGTGACCAGTGGGGACCAAATCTTTCTGCTCCTTTTAATAGCTCTTCCATGAAGCTTTCCCCAACATCCTTGTAACCAGCTTCCTTATAGTACAACCAGATATGATAACGTGGTGACTGCTTACTTTAGCATCTGCACATAAACTCTCCTACATATCTGCCTAGTTTTTTTTTCCAGGTTCATCTTATTTCTCTAATAAATGTATACATCTTTCGAAGGGAAACACCATGCCATAAGCTCCTGCAATATTCCTTCTAGGACCTGTCATGTGCCAGGTTCGTTGTAAGCACATAGTCAATAACTATCAAATAGGAATGTAAATGATGCACAGCTCTGCATTAAACTTCCTTTCAAAGCCAGAACAGAGTATGATAGTGCAGTTTGCTCCTGCCCTTTACCCTGGGAGCCCCTCCAACCATGTGGTTTGCCTACCTCCACATGTGCACCAGGTGAAAGATGGAAAAGCCAAGTACCATTGAGTTTGATGAATACTGCAGGAAACTATCTTGCGCTGTCGCATCATGAGGTAGAATGTTTGGGCAATTTGCTTTCATGTCATGTATGAAGAAAGAGGAAAGAACAGTGATCACACCTCACGAACGCTGAATTCAGAGAGGCTAGCAAATCCCCAAGCTCATGGAGAGATTAGGACAGAAAATGAATGCACATGATGGTCACCTGCCACTTCTGATCCCACCCACATCTTACATTGCACTCATGAATGTGGTACTTCCTCAGACAGCAGAAGAGACAGGTTAAAAAAAAAAAGACTGGGTTTCTCTGATTCCCTTGGCATGGTCTACCCCCATCCCTGGGGTCCTGCTTCTATGAAGAAGTCTATATAAAAAAATCCAATATTCATAAAGGATAGAAAAGATGGAACAGCATCCAGATCTAGTTTCAAATACCCACCGAAAGGGGACAAAGAAGAGGACACCAGTGATGCAACAATGGCACACCACGGCCTCATACAAACAATCCGGGTGAGCAAGGAGGAATGCTGGGCTCTACCTACCAGTTGTGTGGTCACTGCAAGCTACACATCCTGTAGCACCCAGCAGGCATCGGCTGCTCACTCAAGGAGTTTAATAGTAAAGAATGCATGAAAGTACTCTTTACAAAGATGTGGGAAGGACAAGGGAACCAACAAGGAACAGCAAAAAGGCTTCTGGCAGCAGGAAGCCTTTAACATTGCCAGTTTTGAATGGGGCAGGACAGACTAAAAGGCCTGCAGGGTAACGGCGGCCAGTGCAGGGTGTGGAAAAAAGGTTGCTGCAGAGGACTATGGGCACCTCCAACCCAACGCTAGCAGGGAACCCCAGTTCTGTCTCCTGGAGCCTTCTAATCTCCCGTCAGAGCCGGAGGACAAGAGACGCTGGATAATGGGGTCTCTCAAGGTCAGCCGACCAGGGCAAAGGGTAAGGCAAAAGCAGGATGGAGAATGATCTGGAAGGGCAGACCAAGGCAGAGTCCCATCTTTGTGCCTCATTTTCTCCTTTGTCACACAGGAGTAGTTACATAACCGTACCTACCACACAGGGTCCTCTTAAGGACTGCATGTAATTATAGCTGCGAATGCACTTTGCTAAACTTTCCAACCTGCCGCAGATGCTGCCTTGCTGAGGCACCCCCTCTGCTCTCTGTGGAGTCCTCTCCCCGTGCCCACACCCAGGCCAAGGGCCCCCCTTCCCTCCCAACCAGAGCCAGAATGATGTGAACAGAGCTGCACAGGGCTCTGCAGGTGGCAGGGGGAGGGGGGAGCTGCACACGCAAGGAAATAATAGAGACTGGATTGTTTATGCTTGTGGGAAAGGGCGCATGAATATGGATAAAACCCTGTGCGCATTTTGCTAATTACCCAGCATCAGTGTTAAAGGAGGAAAGAGCCCACTGCAGATTTTCAAGCCAATTCTATCCCGCCAAGCCCACCCCCACCTATGTACACACAGATCACCGCTGCCACTACCACCACCACCATTTTCTCTCTCTCTCATATACATAACTGACAATGCTCCCCTCAGTATGAACCACATGAACCCATTTGAGTTAAATCCGAACTGATAGAAGATTCCAACTCTGTATCATGCCAGAAGGCTCAAGGAAGAAAGTCCTATTCTGTGATCCTAGTTGGCAGGAGCTTATTTCCTACAATATCCAGAGTCAGAACAACCTGATAGTTCCACAGGCAAAGACGTGAGGTGAATCAAGGAGGGAAGGGAGGTGGAGAGACAAAGAATTACATTTAGGTGGAGACCATTTCCATGGGATGCCAAAATTATGGTCGAAAGAAAAAAAAAAACATCCCAGTCTCTGGCTCCCAGTTTCAATTAAGACCTCTTTCCTTTCTCTGTTAAGGAAAGAAAAGATGATGAGCTCAGCCTTTGTTTCCTGGTGGCTCCTGGGCTTTTCTTAGACAGCCAGCCCCAGGAAGATGTCTGTCCACTCATCCTTGAAAATCAGCAGGGATGGGGAAGTTGGCAAAAGTGCTCAGGGAAAGGGCTTGTTCAGGATGGAGACTTCGAGGGAGGGACTCAAACCAGCTGGTTTTTGGTCCTGAAGTCCATCACCAAAGGCTGCCTGGGGACATGCTCCCTTTGTCTCAAGATCAACCAAGCTAAAGGGTGATCAATAAGCACCGCCCTGAGCTACATGCTTCAGGGCAGTAACAAAGATATAGCTTTTTTATATCATTCCTTACATTTGTTCTCCTCTGCAAGAAAGGCAGCAGCAGGTGCACTAGAAAGACACCGGCCTGCAAGTCTGGAGACCTGGATTCTTATACCAGCTCTGTGTCGTGTAATCGCGTGGCTATGAGTACGGCATTTAGTCCTTCCAGGCCTTGTCCCACAGCTCTCTTCAACCGAAAAATTAAGAAGCTTGGCCTAGAAGAATTCACAAGTCCAAACTTTAAAAACTCTGATTAATAATGCCAGTAGCTAACATAGGTTAAGCTCCTCCTAAGTGCCAGCCACTATTTCACATATCTTAGCTCAGTATTTTTCAACGACCTTGTGTTATATCCTCATTTCATAGATATGAAAACTGAGACCCAGTCATTCCTGAGTTGGTGGGGATTTGAACACTACGATAGCATACTGAAAAGCGTGGACTTTCCATCACTATGTCATTCTATCTAGACTCAAGAATTTGTAGCCCGGTGTTTCTTCCACTATACCATAGAGCTTCTGTCAATGTAGGAATTCCTACATCTCTAGATCAGTCTCAGAAGAACCAGAAAGAGGCAATCAGAACCCAAAATTTCCAAACAAATTCTGATGGATACTCCATCTTCAGTGGGGTGATACAGGCAAAATGGGACTTCTGGGAAAAAGCTGGTCTCCAGTTCAGGCATACATATTCTATACAATTAAATGTTCAATAAATATGGCATATACATCGTGCACAGCAGATGTTCAATAAAGGCTTAGCATAATGCTGAGTATAAAGTAAGTGCTTCACAGAATCCTGGCACCCAGATTAGGAAACATGACAGAGATCATAAGTCTGAATGGATGGAAAAGTTAACCAAAAAGCATCAAAAAATAAAATAAAACAACAAAATTAAGAATACAAAGACATTATATTACCAATGCGGGTAGCTTCAACACAGGTAGTATCCCTCCCACATCTTTTCCTCCCCCACCACAGCCACATCCAAAGATATCCATGCAAAGCCCCCATACTGCCTCCGTGTGCCAGAAGGGAAAAGCATCTTCTAAAAGCCAAGTCTCCCTGGGCCTAGACTTACTGCTATATTTCTGCCTTGGACTTTGCATGTAACTTTTTAGCAGGGGAGGCGGGAGCTGATTGGATTATAGGAATACAAATGGATTAATTTGGGGTGGATTAGATACATCACAAAACATAAGTTTGACTTGCATTAACATAAAAATGTCATAAAAATGTAGATGCTGAGGCAGAGCTTATTTGTGATGCTGCTAATGCATTGTTACTCCAGTAAAAGATGTACACAATATTTACGCTGTATCTGACCACATAAAACATGTCGTATACATATGCAATTTTTCATTATGTAGAGGGAAAAGAGCCAGAGGGCCCTTCAGAATTCCAGTTCTTGAGCTTCTGACTTTCCCTTCTTTTTTTAAATCTTTTTTTCTTTATTTGCAAGAAACAAATACAGTTTTAAACCATCATTACTGTATTTTGAACAGTTAATATTTCATATCGTGACATCTCTATTCAGAGGTAACAGGTTTAGTTGATTACTATTTGTTTATAGAGCCGAAGAAACCTGCAATCACAGGGAACATAGAAGGATTGCAATTAGATCTATTGGCTGAGAGCTGCACCTTGCTGACCCACGGTTAAGTGGTTAGCGCTATCAGAGAGAAAATGCCTACTGGCAGCTGGCACATCTGCACATAATAATACGGGCAAAACTGACACGGCCACTAAAGGCTGCTGCTCTCCTCTTTACCCAGAAGCTGAAAACAGATCATGCTTTTTAATAGTGCATCAACACATTTCTTCTGAATTAGCATAATCATGTGAGTTATGGGAGGAAGTGGGTATGTCTTGGCTAAGCTGCTATGTACTCTTCAAATTATCCAAATAAAAAGGGATTTTTCCCCCATAAACCTGAGTCTATATTCGACTTCTACTTTATTAAAAAGTAAAAGGACAGGGAGAGAGCAATACGAGAGACAAAGAGTTACTCTAAGTTTCCTTAACAAGGCATATAATGTCCCACATGTGACAGCTTGGACACACACACGTCATCTGAAGATGCATGGGGGGCAGGGGATTCTGGGGAAGAGTGGTTAACATAAAAACATGAACAGGATTCTATCAAAGCAGAAATGATGATGATAATGATGATAATGATACCTGGTTTGAAGTACGAGCTCATTATGTGCCTGGCACCGCATAAAGACTTTAGAGGCTCGGGGCGCGTGGGTGGCTCAGCGGTTGAGCATCTGCCTTCGGCTTGGGCCATGATCCTGGGGTCCCAGGATCGAGTCCCACATTGGGCTCCCTGCAAGGAGTCTGCTTCTCCCTCTGCCTATGTCTCTACCTATTTCTCTGCGTCTCTCATGAATAAATAAATAAAATACTTTTTAAAAGAAAGACTTTAGAGGCTCTACCAACCCTTCAGGCCAACAATTCTATACCCAGGCATCCCAGCTCATTTTGCTCCACCAATTGTTTTATAGATCCCAAAACAAACAAGGCTGAGGGACTCAACTGGTGATACTCTCTCAAGCATAGTAAGATGACCACCAGAGTAAGCTGACCAAATTCCCAAGCTTCTCTAGGAAAGAAAGGTTCACAGGGGTGCTGATGGCCTCCATTCCCCACTAGAGGCATGCAGTTCCCAGGAATCACAGCTTCTCCTCCTGCAGCCAACTTTCTTGAGATTCAGGCTACATCAGCATATACAGCACCATTCTGAATATTTGAAAAAAGGCACTCACTCTTAACAGTCTAATTGGGGCAAGGCAGCTCAATTAGGAAAAAAAACACTATAAGTAAAATGAAAAGACAAATGAAGATTTAGGAGAAAATACTTTTAAAACATAAGGAGTATGTGTATGTGAGAGAGAGTGGTTGAATAAACTCATACACACAGTCTAAGTGGAACTAGTGGAACTAGTAAAAACAAGCAAGCAAAAAAGGAAGATCTATATGAACCCATTTGGGGTGGTTTCCAACATGTATTGTTAAGTGAAAGACATTCTGTACGATATTTTACAAAAAGAAAAAGAAGGAAAGAAAGAAAGTATACAGGAATCTTCTTTTTCTCCCCCCCCACCCCCAAAAAAAGAAACATAAGAAAGATAAATCAGATCACAATGAAATCGGCAACCCACGATTTCCCACTAAAAGGAATCAAGGAGCTCCTTGGAGAAATGGATGATTACACGGTGGGGACAAAGAAGATACAAGATGACCCTGGAATATCCTCTTACTCCACAAAGTAAGGAAGTGCTTTAACAAATAATGGTGGCGGGACCAAAAAACACAGGAGTGGCAGCCTTGGTGGCTCAGCGGTTTAGCACCGCCTGCAGCCCAGGACATGATCCTGGAGACCTGGGATCAAGTCCCACATCGGGCTCCCTACATGGAGCCTGCTTCTCCCTCTGCCTGTGTCTCTGCCTCTCTCTCTCTCTCTCTCTCTCTCTCTCTCTCTGTCTCTCATGAATAAATAAATAAAATCTTAAAAAAAAAAACACAGGAGTAGCCTAGAGGAGCTCCCCACTGACCAATGTCTGATAATTTCAGCATCAAGTTTAAAAATAACAGATTATCAACCCACTATAAGAAAGAATGAATCTGGGCAGTCTGGGTGGCTCAGCGGTTTAGTGCCTACCTTCAGCCCAGGGTGTGATCCTGGACTCCCAGTATCGAGTCCTGCGTCGGGCTCCCTGCATGGAGCCTGCTTCTCCCTCTGCCTGTGTCTTTGCCTCTCTCTCTCTCTCTCTCTGTGTGTGTGTGTGTGTGTGTGTGTGTGTGTGTGTCTCATGAATAAATAAATGAAGTCTTTAAAAAAATTTTAAAAAAGAAAGAATAAATCTATGAATCCACACTGATTATAAATAGATGATAAATAAGTAAGGGGAAATAGTGGGCTCTTTCTTAAAATAAAATGGTGACTGGTAAATATGGAGAAAGTGGTAGATTGGAAAACCATCATATTCAACTAGCAGTGAGCAAGAACAATCAATGGACATTAAATCCTGAGGTTGAGATTCCATGAGTTACAAGATATTTACATACTTAGAATGTGTTCCCACAGATGGTTTATTAGTTACAAGGGTAAAAACAGTAGCCATACAGTGGAGAAACCAGATTACCTTGATCAGGTTATCAAAATTAACATCGACAATAAGGGTCAGACAGACATCGTATGTCTCCAAATATGTTACACTGAGAAGGACATAACATCATCTACATAGGAATCTGGCCAAGAATGCATAACCTGAATCCAATCATAAGGAAATATCAGATAAACCCAGTGAGAAATGGTCTATAAAATAACTGGTCTGTATTCTTCAAAACTGTCAGTGTAACAAAAGACAAAGAAAGGTCAAAGTACTATTTAATTAAAGGAGGAGAAAAAGAGCGGAGGGTACCTGGGTGGCTCAGTTGGGTGAGCACTGGACTTTTGGTTTCCACTTAGGTCATGATCTTGGGGTCGTGTCAGGCCCCATGGTCTGTGTGGAATCTGCTTGAGATTCTCTCCCTCTCCCACTGCCACCCCCCACCCCACCAAGCACACATGCACACTTGCACTCTCTCTCTTTCTAATAAATAAAGAAAAGAAATCTTTAAAAGAGAGAGGGAAAAAAAGAGAGATGTGGGAACTAAATTCAATTCAAAAGCCTGGAATGGATCCTGTGCTTAAGGTAAATATAATGCTATAAAGAATGCCATTGATAAAATTGACAAAGTTAGAATATGGACTACAGATTAGATAAAGGCATTATTTTACTATTAAATTTCCTATTATTTGATCACTTTATTCTGGTTACATAAAGAAATGTCTTTGTTCTTAAGGAATATACATTGAAATATTAACACACCTCCTCTCAAACGATTCAGAAAGCACTACAATAGATACAAAATGCATGTGCCAAAATGTTAAAAACTGGTGAATCTTGATAAAAGCATATGAGTGTATTATTCTCACAACTTTTCTCTAAATTGGAAATTATTTTAAAAATAAAATATGGAAGTGAAGAAGAAGAGCATCCTCTATAGTCCCATGCCAGCATTTAGCACTGCTGAATTTCATACCACACATCCCTTCAGCCAGGAGCCCTTACCTAAAGCAAACCTGGTACAACCATACAGAGCAGCCTTGGTGAGGGGTCCCTTCATCTTTCTAATAGACCTCTCATTTGGGCTTTTCTGAAGGTCTCTGTCTCTGCAGTCAAATGACCCCTGAACAGTTATTCCTCAACCTAGCAGACACAGGGAGCAGCATGCTATAGCCAGATTCCATCTTCTCCTGCAAGGCCTTGATCTCATGGTTGTACATTTCTCCTCTACTCTGGAACTTTTGACGTCTTGTTCATCCGTAAGTCCCATCTTCCCATGGGAAGATGCTCAATAAATGTTTCAGTTCTGAGTGGAGCTGGAGTGTGTTGACTGTAGGGATTTATACTGTCATCAATCTTAACAAGTCAAGGGTGCACACTCCCACAGAAGCCGTCTCAGTTATGCCTGTGCTAGCACTCTCTCTCCAGACATGTGCCAGCAGAATGCTGGAGTGACAAGCATCAACGTTATGTCTCCACCTTATGGCTTAGACTTACTTTGGTGGATTTTATACTAAGCTTGGGGATGGAGAACAGGTAGAGAAGAACTTTAGCCCCACTCTAACTATTTACTCTAAACATAGATAGCAAGCACCTCAGTAAAATGGTTTAAGCTTTCTAGGAGTTAGAGAAGTAGGTTAGCATCTTTGCAGATCCCTCCAGCCAAAGAATTATTGTTCCATAATTAAAAGGTAAGAGGGCTCCAGTTCCCACAGACTATCAGAAATTCCTGAGTTCCAATTCTAAGGATGAAGAACGTGTGAGTCTTCTGGATTCTCACTCTGATCCAGCCTAACCTATGCAGGTAAGAGCCAGGTCTAGAAAACCACCATACCTACAACTGCTCTCTTTGACCCTGAGGAGCCAGGCCTCACGGAAGAAGTAGAAAAAAACTCAGTAACAGACCACAGAGTAAGCTCCAACTCAGGCCTTTCCTTGGAATTCCTTCCCAAGTTCTTAGACCTGAGAGCTGTGCAGGAGTTAATGAAAACAGTGAACAGTTGGAGGGAAGGAATGGCTCTTGGAGAAAAATCTAGAACTGAAAAGACCAGAAGTTAACATTGGTCTATTCTATTTCAACAAGGACGTCATTATAAATTTGACTAGACCAAAGGCATCTAACTCTATCGCATACCCAGAGACAAGAGGTAAGCAAGTCTTACGTCAAAATTTCTTAGGTAAAGCCTAAAATATGGTTTTTCTATCACTATTTCAATCATTTTGAAGTTACACAGGAGTTAACTTGTGCAAGAAGATAAATGAGCTTTCCAAGACAGTTTTATAATCTATCTACATGGATGACATGTTTTCCAAAGCCTAGAACCCAGGAAGTATAAATCCAAATGAGGAGGACACTACAGTGGTCTTGAAAAGTTGAGTTATTCAGAGAGCTCTGTCGAAACACCTGCTTCCTATTGGGATAGTTTTAGGGGAAATTCTTAATTGGATGGAGAAAAAAATATGTCCATGGAGCCTTTAATAGAGCTAAAACCTCCTTGGAATACCTCTGCCACCAACTCTGGCTTGTCACCTGAGGGGGAGAAAAGCCTCCATAGAATAAAGGAATGAATAGACCCTAACAGTGATTCTAATGAAAAACTAATTAGGAATATAGCAAGGAGATTATTAATTCCTGCCAGAATCAAAATTACAGACCTTATCATATTGGAAACATGAGCAGTAGAAAAGAAGAACTCTCAGACCACGCTTTGAAAACTGCCATCTGGAAGGGAGGACATGATGAATTTGAATGCCCTGAAGGGAACTGGAGTCAGGGGCAAATCAGAAGGTTTAATGCTCAAGAAATATCTTGCCTGGCCTTTGGAAAGGTCATAGGACTGAGAGGTCACCACACTGTGTGTGTGTGATTCAGAATCAGAGTGGACAATGGGGGCAGAACTGAAGCCAGCTCTAGGCAACTGCTGGCTCAATGCAGAGTGCTGAGGAGAAATGGAACGTCTATAGAGGGCAAATGGGAGAGGAACCCCACTGAAAGGAAAAGGATACATTCTTCTACAGGGCCTCAGGAAAAGCGTGCCTTTAACACTGTCCTAATGTTTTCCCAGAGTTGAACTGAATAGGTTTTAGGGATTTTTTTTTTAACTATAAGGAAATTTTACAATTATATGCCAAATGAGACCTGAAATAAATTTTATGGATTTTATTTCCAAGATGGTAAAAACTTGAGCTGATTTCATTTAGTCCTTAGCGGAAGGACATGAACAAGAGAACTTCTATTTTGCAGCTGGGCAGGATAAGTTCTAAAACAAAACTGAAGAGCCATCTTCATTAGCCACTGAGAGCCAGCCCTCTCTGAAGATGGACTGGACACTGAGGAACCTTACATTGGTGTTAGGTTCAGGCCTCTATGAGGCAGCTCTAATCTCTACCCTGTCCTTGCATGCCTTGGAAAATGTATCTCTATTTCTTCAGATCATTTGTAGTCTCCTCTCTTTCCTTGCCCCCCATCAAGAGCTGGACAATGTTGTAATTTTCTGTTACTAAAATTTTTATTTCTCTAAAGTGGTCATAAATGCTGGCTTGATGACAATCCAGAAATACTCTATATACTAAACACAAAAACTCGCTATGAAAATTGCTTGGTTTATTTTTGTTTATGTTATTGAGTTCTTGCAAATGACACAGCTGAATGTTTATCCTACCATAAGGAAATGCATTTTGGTATTTGTATTTTTGTTTTTTGTGGTTTTTTTAAGGTTTGCTTTAAAAGATAAGAGCAATAAAGAGGGAACTTAAACATGTACACACCCATATCACACACACAAACACACGCTCACACATAATTCTAAATTTAGGGAAAAGTTATTCTATAACCTTCCAAATTTTATTTTCTTCTCTTCCATCAAGATTAAAATACCTAATTCAGCAATATTACAACACAAATTGAGGTAGACTAGATCTTCACCATTTTCTCTATACAGCACCCATACCTTTTCCTAGAATGGCTACAGAAGGCCCAAGAGCCTTTATCTCACCCTCATAAAGAGTTCTTGAAAACTCTTGGCTGTAGATGTAGGCTGTCCTGACCAGAATGGATAGAGACAAAGAGGTCCAGTGAGGAGCAAAATAAAGGGACAACAAGATGAGGACAGCCCTTGTTAATGCTATTAAGTTATATAAGACGTCCAAAATTACAGTGGCAATAGGCAATTTATTTAACAAGATTTCAGGGAGACTACTGTGAAGTGGCAATTAAATCTAGATGAATGAGTAAAGCAAACAATGGAGAAATAGGATATGAGACATATGCATGTAAGGTCTCTTATTTTGCAATCACATATAAAAAATGAGTTGGACTAATCATCTGAATTACACACTTCTTGGCCACTCTTGGAAGGCCTGCCTGCCCCAGACCTCAACTGAACCATTGTTAGGCCCTCACTTCCTCTTCACCTTGACAGGAAAATGAAATGAGTGAGTACCACACCATCATTTCACTATGCTCTCTTACAACTTCATAGGGTGAACAGGTGCTACATCAGGTTGTGTTTTTCTAAAAGATGTTCATTAGTTTCTAGCCCTCCAAACCTCACAACACTGAATGTTGTTTAAAAAATGGCTGCTGGGCTTCCAAAAGTTGACAAACCCATGGGAAAAAATCTCAGCTGGATGTTTCTTCCTGGAGAGCAACATGCAACCAGGGCGTGGAGGTCCCTTTTGAACATCTGAGTAATAAGAATGTATAATATGAAAACAGACTTGTAAGAAAAAAATCTTATTGACCACAGATCTCAAAGAAAAAAAATCAGCAACTGATGGCCCCATGCACCCTATGAATAGTTTCTATTCTTGTGATCCCTAAGATTTTGGGTCACATGCTATTTTGGCAATATAAATCCAATGAGGCCATAACTACTAAACAGTGTAATGCAGATTACAAAAAGCATGGGCTTCGGGTAGAACTGGGTTCAAATCCTGATTCCTCCTTTTACTGATGACTCTGGGGATTACCTCTCTTTTGTTCCCATTTCCAAAGTAGAGATAAGAGTAACTAAATCACAAAGGATTAAGTGAAACCATATGTGCAGTAGGTACTCAATAAGCATCTTCTCCTTATATGAGGTCAATAGAGCTTATCTCTAGGAAGATCCTATGATCCTGCAAACAACACAGATGCATATATTTGTGTCAACACTAGTCGACTAAGAAAAAGGATCCCGGATCCTTCCACAAAATGGAAGTGAGGCACAAACTAGAATTAAGACACAGACATTGAATCCTTTCCAATCATGAGACTGTGTCAACTTTCTCAAATTAAATTTGTGCTCAGTACTCTATATTTGACACTGAGACAGGATATGGAATGATACATCATTGGTTAGTTTGTTTCTCTGAAATATTTTTCTAATTCTATAGAAGTTTAAAATAAGATCAGGGGAATCTCCTGTTTAAAGTAGTGAACTTATACAAAATGCTAGTTCAGCACCCTAATTTTCTCCTATACAACGATCTGGTAGCTTACCCAAGAGTAGATTGCCTTGAAAAAGTAAAACTGTCACTATTTGCAGGTGACATGATATTACATATAGAAAACCCTAAAGACTCCACCAAAAAAGTTACTTGAATAAACGAATTCAAATAGTCAAGCTGCAGGATAGAAAATCAACATACAAAAATCTATTGGGTTTATATACACTAACAATGAACTAGGAGAAAGAGAAATTTAAAAAGAAATATGATTTATAATTATATCAAAAAGAATAAAATACCTAACGAGGCACCTGAGTGGCTCACTCAGTCGGTTAAGCAGCCAACTCTTGATTTCTGTTCAGGTCATGATCTCAAGGTCCTGGGATTGAGCCCCACGTCAGGCTCTGTGCTCAGCAGAGAATCTGCTTGAAAATCCTTCCACTGTCTCCCCACCACTCCATGGTCGGTCTCTCTCTCTCTCTCTCTCTCTCTTTCTCTCAAATATATAAATCTTAAAAAAAAAAAAAGAATAAAAAACCTAGGAATAAATTTAACAGCAAGGAGGTTAAGGACCTGTACTCTGAAAATCATACGACATTAATGAAAGAAATTCAAGATAACACAAATGGGAAAATACACCATGCTCATGGACTGGAACCAATATCATTAAGATGTCTATACTACCAAAAGCAATCTATAGTTCCAGTGCAATCTCTATCAAAATAACACAACTAGAACAAGCAACCCTAAAATTTGTATGAAACCACAGAGGATCCCCAATAGCCAAAGCAATCTTGAGAACTGAGAATAAAGCTATAGGTATCACAATCCCAGATTTCAAACTATATTGCAAAGCTATAGTAATTAAAACAGTACAGTAGCAACACAAAAACAGAAACGTAGATCAGTGGAACAAACTAAAGATACCCAGAAATAAACACACACTTTTAAAGTCAATTAATTTACAATTAAAGTCTACATGCAAAAGAATGAAACTAGACCACTTTCTTACACCATACACAGAATGAATTAAAGACTTAAGTGTAAGACCTGAAACCATAAAACCCCTAAAAGACAATACAGGCAATAAACTCTTTGATAATGACCTTAGCAATTTCTGGATCTGTCTCCCCAGGCAAGGGAAACAAAAGCAAAAATAAAAAATTGGGACTACATCACACTAAAAAGCTTTTTGCACAGCAAAGGAAACCATAGACAAAACAAAAAGGCAATCTACTGAACAGAAGCGATTTCAACTGATACATTCAATAAGAGGTTAATATCCAAAATGCATAAAGAACTCATACAACTCAACACCAAAAATCATCATCATCATCATCATCATCATCATCATCATCATCATCTGATTAAAAGGGACAGAGAAACTGAACAGACATTTCTCCAAAGAAGACATCTAGATGGCACAAGAAAAGATACTCTAAGTCCTAAACATCAGGGAAATGCAAATCAAAACCACAGTGAAATACACCTCACACCAGTCAGAATGGCTAGCATTAAAAATATAAGATAAAATATCTTGGTGAGGATGGGGTAAAAAAGGAACCCTGGTGCACTGTTGGTGGGAATGTAAATTAGTGTAGCCACTATGGAAAATAGTGTGGAGGTTTCTCAGAAAAACTAAAAATAGAAGTAACATATGATCCAGCAATTCTACTTCTGGGTATGTACCCAAAGAAAACAAAAACACTAATTCAAAAGATCTATGTACATGCTTATTATAGTATTATCTACCATAACCAATATATGGAAAGAACATAAGTATCCATCAGCAGATGAATGGATATGTGGCATATGTACACAATGGAATATTACTCCATCATTAAGAAGAATGAAATCCTGCCATTCGCAACAATATGGATGGACCAAGAGGGCATCATGTTAAGTGAAATAAGTCAGAGAAAAACAAGTACCATATGATTTCACCTATATGTGGAATCTAAAGAACAAAACAAACAAAACTAATAGGTACAGAGAACAGATTGATGGTTGCCATAAAAGAGGAGGGTTAGGGGTAGGGCAAAAGAGGTGAAGGGGATTAAGAAGTACAAATTTCCCATTATAAGATAAATTAGTCACCAGATAAAAAGTACAGCATAGAGGATACAGTCAATATTGTAATAGCTTTGTATGGTGACAGATGGTAGCTACATTTGTAGTAATAAGCATTTTGTGATGTACGTAACTGCTGAATCACTATGTTGTACACCTGAAATTAATTATATATCAACTATACTTCCACATTTTTTATTTGTTTATGATAGTCACAGAGAGAGAGAGAGAGAGAGAGAGAGGCAGAGACACAGGCAGAGGGAGAAGCAGGCTCCATGCACCGGGAGCCCGATGTGGGATTCGATCCCGGGTCTCCAGGATCGCGCCCTGGGCCAAAGGCAGGTGCCAAACCGCTGCGCCACCCAGGGATCCCTACTTCCACATTTTAAAAAGAGGTAAAATACCTTTGTGACAATTTCCGAACTGACACCTGTGGTTTCAAATTGTGTTCAGTGGAGCCAGGAGGCTCTGCAATGTTGGGGTGGGGGTAGCTGAGATGACAAGAGATCCTTCCACTCCAACCTAAGCACTCTCAGATGCTGAGATCACCAAAAGTGCCCTGCCTATGGTAACTAGTTGTGCCCTTGGTAAAAGTGTTTAACCAATCCAGGCCTATGTTTCCTCATCTGTAAAGTGAGGAGGGTGGTCTACCATCTGTAAGGTCTCACTCAGCCCAAATTTCTTCTAGCTACACATTTTTTTAAAACAAACTCAATCTTACCTTCTTCTCTCAGTAACACAGTTTTGAATCAATAAATGAATCCAGAAAATGATAATCCTTCTGAACTTCCAAAGCACTTGGATTGTAAGAAGCAATTTTCTCCTGGTTGATGAAAGAGCTGAAAATACACTACTAATGTGTGCACCAGACACTGGACTGGGAACTTTACCGATAGCCCCTCATTATGTCTGAGCACCTAGAGCCAGAGAGGTAGGAGACCAACATGGGATAAGGGCTATCAGTGACATGCACTAGGCTAAGTGTGTGACATATACTACCATGTGAGGAGTTCATCAGCCTCCAGTGTTTCTGGATGCCCTAAATGCCAAGTATGAAGCACAGACACAATTCAAATGTGGGTCTGACAGTCTCTGAAGCCCACAGTCTTCCCTGGACTGCTTGCAGTTGAGTCAGAGCAGCTGGACTGTTGTGAAAGCTTTGCAGCAATAACATAACATGGAGTAGAAATATACCCTCTCTGGGCCTCAACACTCTTCACCAAAATAAAAAATAAAAAAGTCCCCAAGTTAAGCCTCAAAGTTCTCCAAGGTTCTAAAATTCACTGATTCTCTGGTCAACTCGACAATCACAAAAAGTAAATGTATTAAGTATCTGTGAAGCCAGGTTCATCCCTATGTATAATTGGATTTCATTGCTCTCTGAATCTTTTTCCTCCTCCAATTCTTCCCCCTTGTTCACCTCCCTCCCAAAAAACAGTGTCCTAAGATTCAGGTAATTGTTTGGATTTGAACAATTCAAATGAACAAAATATATATTCCATGGTAATATACCTCACCACCAAAAAGCAAGATAATCAGTTGATGAGAGCTTCAAAATCAAGTGTCTTCTTATTTCTCTTCTCACAGCTAATCAACTAGGGCTCCAGGGACAGTTATTTGTTGATCTTTGAGTGCTAGGTGGTGTCCTCTATGGCCCTTTCAATTCAGATATCAACCAAAAGACCTGAGAAGTTATTGTATTTCTGGGACTTTTCTTTGTTTAAAAAAAAAAAAAAGAAGAAGTGCAAGAAGATATTCAACGGAATAAAAGAGAAGCATTGACGTTTCCATTGGTAATCTGGTCCGTGTGTTCACTGCTACTGAGCATTTTCAGAAGGCCTGACTGTCTGGGTTAATTGTTTAATGCTTTTAGTTAGAATTAAACTTTGCACCTGCTCTGACAGTGATAAATTAAATGTGCTCCTTTTCCAATACTGTTGCCCTCTTTAAGTAGAGACCAAGAAGTGTATCTCCCTTCTTCCCCTGCATTTGAGGAATCTCTGCTACACTGGAGTGTAAACCAGCATAATTTGTCACCAGAGCTAGCGCCAATTAAATTGATTGCGTTGGACTGAACTCTGGGACCCCTAATGCAAGCACTAAGGGAAAAATGGGCTCTTTTCTGCCCATTCCCCCATGTGGCACTTAGGCATAGCTCAACAGTGGAAGGCTTTCAAGGTTCAAAAGGGTTTTATTTTCAAAAGAAATGGGCATTGATCAGCTGCATTTAAAGGCAAAGATAATTCCAGAGCTTGAAGGCTGGATTTGTGTTTAAGGTCTAAATCTCTTTCTTTAACCTTGGGGGGCCAGTATAACATAAAAGCAACAAAGAGATTAAGATTACAAAGGGTTTGCAAGTGTAAATGATGCAGTGGTATTCTCCAAACATAACACAGTCCCCATTCACAAGCCCAGGCACAGGCCAGCATTTGATCTGTTGGTTTTACACCTGTAAAAACAACTTGCACTTATTTGTCACTCAGCAAACGGTTTCAGGCAAGAGGAGAAGAGAAAGGCAAGTGGAAGAGGAGTGAACTTGCTTATACTGCAGAGCTCAAACATGCCTTCCCCAAACCGACTAAAAAGTAAAAACACTAGAGATCAGCATGTCAGAGGTCATCAGAAGTGCCCCACTGCACAGGAATATGAGGAACAGGGTATTCTGTTCCAACCCTTGGTCATTTCCTTCATTATCCCAGCCTCTGGTGCTTGGGTTGGTTATGTCACATCCTACCAAAGCAGGTGGTAAATAAACTTGGCTGTAAACACCAGTCCCTTCTTCTTCCTTTATATTTGGGCTACTGATTATATGCTCCTTAATCTTGCCTTTTAGCCCAATTCCCCACAGTCTGTCCTGTACCATAGCATTATCTGAGTAAGCTCAGACGTGAATCAAATCTACAAAGTTAAGAGACTCAGACTCCAAAGTAGTTGATTCTATCATGGCGTTTGGTGAAACCAATAGCAAATGTACCCCCATTCCCTTAAGCCCAGATCTCCTTCTTCATCTGCTCTCCTTCTCCTTCAGCAACAGCCATCCTCTCCTATTAACTCTATCCCCCCGTTCTTCTTCTCACAAACTGAAGCCTTGCTGGCAACATAGAGCCTTCATTGCTAAAGCACGTGGTGCCAATGGTATTTTGCTACTTCAGAGAAAGGGGAAAAGAATCAACATTTATTGAGACTTTAAAGGCCATCTCAAATGTCTGGACACCCAGCAGAAGTTAATGATTTGATACAAACCCACGTGATTAAAATTTCAGTGGGTTGATCAAAATTTCAACTAGAAATTCTCATTTAAAACAAGCCAAGAAACAAGAGTTCACCACTCATTTAGGAGAAAGACCACGCACCAGTAAAAAAGAAAGTGGAAAGGGGGCAGCTCTCTAGCTCCCTAACTTCTGGAGCAATTCAGCTCTGGCCCCCAACTTGCATGCTCCACCCAGAAAACAAAAACCGTATGGTGTAGTGAAGTCTTACCATCATTAAGCATGACTTTTGAGGGTCTTATTTCTTTCCTGAGAATTTTATCAAAGTGGTTTTTTTTTTTTATAATCCTACACCATAATCTCCCCAATAAGAATCCCAAGAGCTAAAGGATCCTATCTTGTTACATTTCCGAGGATGTTCAGCCACACCAAAGTCACACTGGGACTCTGCTCTAGTTTTCTACATTGTGTAACAAATTAGAGAGAGCACAGCAGTTCCAGACAATACTCGTTTCTAGTCTCATGGTTTCTCTGCACCAGAAAATCTGGGTGCAGGTTAACTGAATCCTCTGCTCATGGTCTTACCAGACTGTAATCAAGATGTCAGCTGGGCTACAATCTTACCTGAGGCTCAAGGTCATCTTCCAAGCTCAATGGTTGTTGACAGAATTCAGTCACCAGTCACCTCATCCCCATTTTCTTACTAGCTGTGGGTCACAGACCACTCTCAGGTCCTAGAAAACACCCTCAAATACTTGCCATGTTCCCTCCCCACAGCCAATACATAGCATTATCATTTCTCCTTGAAAACCAGCATACACACACACAAATAAAAGGTATCCAACTTTTTTCAAGAATGTATTTGTTTAGGTCCAGCCCACCCAGGATAATCTGCCTTTTGATTAGGTAAAATTCAACTGGTTAGGAACCTGGATTTATCTGTAAACATCTTCCCCTCTGCCATATAATGTCATATAGTCTAATTATGATGGTGCTATCCTTTTATATTCACAGATCTTACCCATGCTCAAGAAGAGAGAATATATATGGCATCTATACCAGGGGTAAGAGATCTTGTGGTCATTATAGACCTGACTACCACAGACCTGCTTACAGAAAGATACCCCAGGTTTACCCACTCCTTGAACTAGCTGTTCTTCAAAGCCTTGTATTGGAAATGCCATGTACCTCTTTCTAAAAAAACTTTAAAAAAAAAAAAAAAACCCTCCCCTGACAAGTTCTTAGGCAAATTCATTGGTTTTTATATTCCCAACTTTCATTTGCTTAGGAAGCCACAAGGAAGCCACTGGCATTGCAATGTTGTGGGTGATGGGCATCTAAGAGCCACAGAGCCCCCTAGAGGAAGATCTTAATAGGCCTCTATAAGTGGTCTGATGTGATTTTCTAAAAGGACATTATTACACAGACCCCGCCTCTTGTAGGTACCTGTAAATGGGAATATGCCAAAAGATGCTTTATCAACATATGAAATAAGGGCAAATAACAGACTTTCTCTTATAAATCATGTCAGTAGAATTTTCAAGAAAGAGAGTGAGGAAGGGAGGGAAAGAGGAGGGGAGGGTGGAGGGAAAGTACCAAAGGAAGGGAGAAAGAAGGGAAGGAGGAAGGAAGAGTTTGCTGTGTTCCAGTTTACCACATTTTTATTGAACTATAAGGGGAAATATTGGATGTATCCATTAACAATGAGAAAGAAGCACATCCCACTGACCTGAAGGAATGCTGATCCTAATGTTGTCACACCAGCCTTCAAAATATTGCTTTCAACCCTATTCAAGGACTACCTATAACATCCCATGCCCTATCACATCAAGCCAAAATGCCATAGCAGTTTTGTCTCAGTCTGACACTCAAGCCCATAACCTGGCCCTACTATCTAACAAACTATATTTCCCAAAACTTTTCACCACAATTCCTCTAACATTCTACTGTCCCACAAAACACTCATTCTTTTTGCCATAGTCAGCCTACCATACTGTTACTTGCCCTTCTTCCCTACCAACACCATTACATTAATTCTCATTTTATTCACCATCTACCATGTACCTGGTACTGAAGTACCAGCCCATGTACCTTCAGGGGCTGAAGGCCCAGATTCATTCACACCTTTTCCAAAAAAACTTCAGAAATTGATTTGAACTCTTATCTTCCTCCTCTAACTTCCAATTTTAAAGACTGAATTCAATTTAGCTTTAACTGGATATCTTCTTTAGTTCACTGTAACACATATCTTGTTTTCTGAGATGGTTCCTTGTGCATTCTAGAACAGGGTTTTTAAATCTATGAGGCATTATCTTTTAGTAAAATATGAAATCAATTTAGTAGGTTGCAACCAGAATTTTTTTATTGAAATGGTTGGACAAGACAGAACAGAAAGGGAGAGATCAGTATACAGATAACGAAGGTACCTGGTTTTGTGAAAATTTTTCTTTTGATATGTAATTTGGTGTGTGTATTTATGAATTGAAACCTAAGTGTGTGGTATTATGTGATGAAATAAAATGTATTGATCATTGTGAGTTATTATTAAAAGACAGTTTTTAAAGCACTAGAATGCATTTAGAGAAGCATAACATAAACGGATAAGTTCCTGCAAAAATCAGAACAGGCCAAAAAGATGTCAAATCAGACAACCTAAAGCTCGAAACAAATAAACTGACTCTGCACTCATGGAAGCAGATCTATCATCCTCACAGTTTTCCTGATAAGGGTAATAAGAAGTAATATTTATATATAATTTTATCATTTGCTAAAGGTTTCACATTATGTCACCAGCCTTCCATAAGGAAAACCAAGCAGGCTTTATGATTCCCATTTTTTAAAAAATATGAGCCTTGAGAGGTTAGGTGGGCTTGTCCAAGGCTGTATAGCAAATCATCGTTAGAAAATGAACTCAAGGGCAGCCCCGGTGGCCCAGCAGTTTAGCGCCACCTCCAGCCCAAGGCATGATCCTGGAGACCCGTGATCGAGTCCCACGTTGGGCTCCCTGCATGGAGCCTGCTTCTCCCTCTGCCTGTGTCTCTGTCTCTCTCTCTCAGTCTATGCCTGTGTCTATGTCTCTCATGAATAAATAAATAAATAAAATCTTAAAAAAAAAAAAAGAAAATGAACTCAAATCTTCTGACACAAACCCCACATTCTTTCCTCCACCTGCTTGGAAAATTAGAGACTGATTCTTCAGAATCCTTCCCATCATTAAGGCACTGCGGCAAATTCTTACTCTCCAGAAAGGCATCCCTGACAGTTCCCATGACCTAACCCACAACTTCTAACACTGTCCAGCATGGTTCTCTGGATAGCAGTTGCTGCAGATGGATAATCCCATTACATGACCCTCAAAGCTAGGGGGGCCAGGACTTATTTCTCTTGCTAAATTCTCACTTCATGCTTTATCTATGTATGGTCTCAGCCTCTCACACCAGCTCGGTATTTAGGAGAAGAAAATAAACTTGGTGTGGAACCAGAAATGGTCAGAGCAACAGGCAGAGCAAAGAACCAGCCCATTGTCATGTCCCATCCTGTTATTTCAAAGCAACAGGCATTCAGTGGGCACCTATACAAGGCAAGCAGAGTAGAGTGCTATAGAGCTTACAGCTCAGGGGTACAGATGGACAGACAGCCAGAAACTGAAATGCACAGCAGAAAGCAATGAAGGCTAACTCAAGGCGCTGACCTGACTGTGGAGATGGGAGAGGGAGCAAGGGAGGATAAGAGATGGCTTCAATGTGAAAGCAGCATCAGAGCTGAGCCTTGGAAGTCAGCAAGACGTCACCAGCAGAGGTCTTTGGGACTTGTCATTAGCTCCATTTGTAAGACTCATTTCAGATTCTCTGGAGCAGTAGGATCAAGAGCGACAGTGATTAAAACAGAAGGTCACAAGCAGTCCAGAAGGACCCCATCACCACCACCACTGGCTGGGCTTTAAGGCATCTGCCAATGTCTAGGCTGCAGGGGGGCCGATCAGCCAGCCATAGGTCAAACATTTATCCCCGAAGCGGGCTACCAAGTCATCCTGGTGGTCAGCCTGAGGGGCAATGAGGAAGAGGCACCTCTGGCTCCAGGGAGCCTATAAAACCAATTGTCATCGGATTGCTCTTTTCCATACAGTAGACCGTATCAACCAGGCACCCTAATCTGCGACTGTCCCAAATAGGAATGAGCGGATCAGCCTTTCAAAGCCTCTGAGACCAGGAAGAAGTCATGCGAAGCCAGAGCCCAGAGCCAGGTTGGAGGCACCCTAGAGAAAAGCCTGTTTTTACAGTGCTGGGTTGGTGGGAAAGAGGTCTCTCTTCCTCCTGCCCTCCATTTGGCAGCTTCTCTGGATGCAAGACAAAATACTTACACATTTCTCAAGTGGCTCAGGAAACCCCTGAGAGTCAGAGAGAAGAATCTATCCACTGATCCATAGTCCACATGTACCCACCATATGGGGCCTTCAGGCTCTTTTGTTCACCTATGAGTGTAGGGCAAAAGAGCGATCCAAATCCTTTTTTCTCTGAGAAAGGCCAGCATGACAGCAAATATTTCCCTTGAAAGGGTCTGCAAAGGTAAAGGCCATGGTGACAGAGACCTCAGCCTCCCCCAAAGTCCCCTGATCAGTGTTTTGAAGGTAAAACCTGTTCAGTTGAGGATTATTCCGTGCCAAGTTGCCAAGTGCCAGCTGAGGGGATTTCCACACCTCACTTCCAACACAGCAGGAGAATATAAGTAGCAGGATATAGGCATGTCTGTCTTTTACATTCTGAAAGGCTGGGCTGAATTCGTGCAGGTCCCATCAGTCATTACCACTGACTCACTTTGGGCTCTTTATGGCCAAGGATTTAAGATTTCCAAGGTGCTTATGAGTGTGAGTTACAGCTCCTTCCCACACAGATCTCCCTCTCTCTCTCCAGGGAGGGCGAATGCATTATGCCCATAAGACAGACAAGAAGACTAACAACAGAGAGGAATCAAATGATCCGGTCCAGAACCAATAAGGGAAAAAGAATTCAAATTCTGAATTCACCCTTCCTTTCCTTTAATCAGAGCTCCAGTTTCCGGGAGCCAGTTTTACAAAACACATTAAGATCTGAATTTGTATTGTAGGATAGTGTGCATTCCCAAGAGGCTTTTTGGAAGAACTGTGTATAAATCTTCCTAATGCAGACTTCTTTAAAAAAAAAAATAAGATCTTTTGTTTTCTCCCTGATATAAAAGTAATAAATCTTCATTGAAAAAATTTTTGAAAATATAGAAAAGAAGAAAATAAAGATCACTCAATAATCCAATACCCAGAGACAACAATTGTTAACATCCTGGTATCCTCTTTTTGTATGCATGAATTTACTTTTTTCAAACTAAGGTTATACTCCTATATACCTGAGTAGTCTGCTGTTTGTACACATAGCATTCCACTGTGCATATTTCCGCATGTTGATAGTTATTTGCTATAACATCATTTTAAATAACTGTGAGATAATGCATTATAGGGATGTGCCATAATTTCTTTTACCAATCTCCTTTTTGGACACTTGAGTTGCTTCCAAATATTCTCAAACATAAAGAAGAAGGCTGTGGTGAAAATACAGCTATATTAAGGAAGGTTTAGACAATATGGTAAAACCCCCGGGCCAGACTTCAACCCTACTCAGTAATTTCTTTTTCCTTTTATGGAAATGGTGCCCAAGTGAAGCTTGGTATATCATTCCCTGGATCCTTTTATGAACAGGATATATGGGCAGCACACCACGATGGCACAGATGGCATTGGAAGGGGAAAGAGCACTAGACTAAAAGGTGAGAGACCTGATTCTATCACCAGTTTGTAATTTACTGTGTGACCTTAAGTCACCTACCTCATTGAACACTCGCCCCACCCATTAAATAAGGGATTGAACCAGATGATGTTAATATTCCTTCTAGTCCTAACCCTGGTCTGACAATACTTAGGGAGACAACACTCAAACCCAACACAGTGAACTGTACAGCACCATCTATTACCAAGGGTAGATGGTGTAAATCAGAAGCGCCGTTCTCAGCTGTGCTGGAAAACAACTGTACACTACATGCAAATTGTTCCCATAATCATTTATGGTTTGAAAATAACTTATTTTGTTTTCGTAACTGAGAAGAGATTTGAGATTCACCCCATGATAAGGGCACTGTCACTTCCTTTCTGACGTGGGAGAGACGTTAGGGGATTCAGAGTTCGTGTACCTAGAAATGCAGAGAACTCTGTCTACATTATTGCATGCACCCCTTAGGACTGAGTCCTCATGGTTTTCAAAGTGCGATGAGAAGATGCTGCTGCTCCTCCTCATTCCCTTCTCTCTAACTCCCCAAGGGAAAGCAGACTAATTGCATCCATATGAGAGATGAGGAGTCTGAAACAAAAGCACTCCTTGATACAGTACAAGAGCTTCTCATGGTTCGGGGCCCTGATCCCAGGCCTGCCCACACCAGTCTGACATCAACTATTTGCTGTCTGACCCGGGTGTGCCTGTGGCAACGACCTGCACATCATGAGTGCGTGGCAGTGAGATCCACCAGGCAACATGACCCCTGTCACCTTGCCAAGAATGGGCATTCTCAGCAGGGCTGCAGTGTAGAGTGGAACCCAGGGAACGCAGGATATAAATGAACAGAGAGGAGGAAAGGAGAAAAATTCCCTATGGGGTAAGGCCAAAACCTGAAGGCTCTGTACCCCTGCCTCACAGGCCCAGCCCTGGCTTTCAGGAGCGGTCACTGGATCTGCCCTTTCTTGGGTGCGGAACCTGGAGCCAAAATGCCTGCATGGTGCACATTCAAACTTGTCTCTGCTCACGGCACCATGTCCATTCAGGTGAGCAAAAGCATGCCCTGTTTTGAACCGGGGTGGGGAGCTGTTATCATAAAGCTCTCCAGGGGGCTGGTGTGTGCATAAGGGGCTGGCTCCCACCCTGTCTTTGAAATATGTAGGGTATGTCGAGGTGGACACAGCTCATCTTAATTCCTATGTCAGTAAACTATTCCTGAAGGGTTCAGCCTCTAGTGAATCATCCCCTCTAAGCCAGGGAGTATAAACCATATTTTATCTCTAGCTGAGAATGCAGAGCAAACTAAAGAGAGCCAGCAATAACAACCAAGAGAAAGAAAAAAGCCTCTAGTGCGGGACGACACAGACGGATTCAAACACTCCAAAATTACCACCAGGGCCATGTTCCCAAAGGGACCACAGCTTAAGAAGGAGAAAAATTCAGTCAGCCCCAAAGCAGCCATGAATATATACATATATACAAGACTTTGTATATATATATATATATAACAAGACTTTCCTGCCCAGGCACTGCCCCTACATTCAAAGCCCAGCTCAGGTTGAGCAGCCCACAAAACCTGAGATCCTGTGAGGCTACACTCCTCCTCCTCTTCCTTCTCGAAGTCTCCACCCCATCAGAGGCACAATTTTCCCAAATCACAAGAAATCAAAAGTTGCCTGGCTCCAGAAGTTACCTAATCATTCTAGAAGGACCTGGATATTTGAGAGAGTAACTTAGGCTGGTCAGCCAAAGATTAAGAGCTGAAACTACAAGGAAAAGTTTGATCAGTCCCAATTTTCTACTCACAGACCCAGGATTGTGGAGAGCCAACATAGACAGGAGTGCAGAAGACTGGGCTCTTGCTAAAGTTCCATAGGGAACTTGTAGGATCATGGGCAGCCACAAGGCTCAGCATGGCTCAACCCTCTCGCCTCCCAATCTGGGGATTAGAATACCTGCCCAGCCCACTTGGCCAGGTTCTGATGAGGCTGCATGTGAGCACCTCCAGTTTAGCCAGCACTGAAGGTCCCCCTGCGTGATGTTCCTGGGAGTACAAATGTGGGTACAGTAGGGTCCTTAACTGATAAGTCAGTACAGCTTACAGATGTGTGAGCCAAGTTCCATGTTAAAAAAAAATGAATTTTTTAAAAAAGATAAAACGCATGTATAAGGAACAGACATCTTGAAGAAGACAATCAAGACTGTAAGAACAAGACCTGGACAGCTCTAGATGCAACATGGAAGGCATTTCAGCTGGAATGAAAAGTAACTGCAGAAATACACAGTGTCTGTAAAAATACTTTGGAAAACACAAACCTAATTTCCCAATGATACCGCCTAGTCCTACAATGCCTCACGATATCAAACCTCTACTACATGTCTCCTATTCTGGCCCTCACAATTCCCTGCAGGAAGTGCTGCCCACTGAGCTTGTCAGGACATCAGCATCCCCCTAGCACTAGCCCCATGTAAAGCAGAACAGCACAATGGTCAACAGCTCATTCTCTGGTCACTTGCCCAGTGCCTCCCTTCCTAGACCTGCGACAGAGGCGAGTTATTACCTCTCAGAGCCTCAGTCTTTGAACCTGCAAAATAAGTATGATAACTGCACTGACTCACAGGGTTATTCTGATAGTTAAATAATACAAAGAATTAAATGTGAACTCAGTGTTCAGCGCATAGTGAACAATGGCTCAACAATCACTGGAGATAATTAGGGCACTTAATTAAAGTATAAGACCTGCTAGTTGTGTGATCTTGGGCAATTCTGTATGATCCTGTGACCTTGGTCTTTCTGAGCTTCGGTTTTCCGGTCTGTAGAACAACTTTTTGGAGAAGGTCAGCTCTAAACTTCTCTTCAACCCTAACATTCTATGGTTCTAACGACACCAGAGTCTGTGCTAGAACATCACAAAAATTGCCTTTCTACAAAATCCTTCTGAACACCCTCGACCGCCAAGCACTGTTGTAGAAACAGAGAAACTCCCTTGAGGAGCTCTGAGTTTAAAGAGGTGAGCAGACATGTGAAAAGATCCAAAAGCCCAATGGGATGAGAGCTATGTAGGGAGGTCACGGATTGAGCTGGCCCCAAGCTCCACTGGTTCATACCTGGAGAACTGATACAATCAGTGCCACCTGGAGCCTGTCAGACATGTAAATTCTCAGGCCCACCTCAGACATGCTGAATCAGAAACTGTGGGAGCGGAATCCAGAAATCTGAGTCTGCACAAATTCTCTAGGTGATCTGGACACACACACACACACTAAAGTTTGAGAAGTGCTGCTCTAGAATAACATACAGGAAGTCTCCGTGGCCGGGAGTCAGCCCTTGTTGTCACTTAGCTTTCATCTTCTCAAAATATGAATATCTAAGCTAGGACAGCATGGGGAGGCTCTCTTCTGGCTCCCTTCTGCCCTGTTTCCTTGTTCTCTGGTCTCCAGAATGAAGAGTTATAACCAATTGGAGGCAGTGGCCAGACATGACCCTGAGGGAGAGTGACCTTTCTGCGTTCCCACCCTTCATCCCTTTGCTGATGGTTCTCACAGCCAGACACTGCCATGTCCCAAAAACCTGACCCAGGAAGGGTTTGCAAAACAGATGAATTTCTGCAGGACCCAAAGAAATGTGAGGCCAGCCCAAGGGAGAGGCCAGGGGAGGAGAGGGGGTTTGTGAGGAGTGAACAGGAGGCCCCATCCCCAAGTGCAGGTGTTAGGTATCTCGCAGTCTCACACCTCAGCAGTACACAGGGTCTGTCAGCCTAGCCTGTACCTCTAACCTCCAATCTGGCTCCTCAAAACCCATCTGAGGAAGGCAGCACAGCCACTTTCCTCCATTTCAGCCTCAGCTGTTCCCTTTGTATGTCACGAGGAGCACCAAAGCTGAACGGTGTGTTTTGTTTATTTAAGATAGGGTAAGGCTTTTTTTTTTCTAACTTAGGAGAATCCTTTCTACACCTGGATAAATGGATAACAGGCTGCAAGCCGTGTCAGGAATGTCAAACAACTGCAAGGATACCAGACCCAGGCAGCATCCTGTGCAGAGCAGCACTAAGAGAGCCTCACAGTGGAGGCACCTTCCTCACCCCAGCTCTCAATCTCTCCTTTAATTCATCGCTCCTTCTGACTCACAACCCTCAGTGCAAGCCAGTGAGCAAGTTTCAGACCCTTTTCTGGGCGCCAGGCAGGTTCCCTGGCTGACAGCCCAACATGATGGGCTCAGGTTCTCACACTACACAGCCAGCTTCACCTTCCTGGCCTCCCAGCACCGCCTGACCTCCAGGCACTACTAAACATGGTACTGTGGAGACCCCGCAGGTCAATTCACTCTTATCTACCCACACCTTTCGTTCCCCTCATCTATAATTCAGAAGAGAGAACAAGTAGGAGGCATAACAAAAGAGTGAATACAGAGATGACAGAGTGGCAGTGAACATGATAGAAAAAGAGAACATCTAGGTCCTCAGAACTCAGACGGTATGACATGACAAAAGAAGTCCAACATGGCTTCATATCCTCTGGCTAACTGGCATGGCCATCACATTTTCTTTTTGCAAAGTTGATGAGCTTATCTTTGGGTTTAGAGACAAATGATCATCAATAGAGAGGAGCAGCTGATATGAGACTCTCCACCACCTGCTGGAAGCTCCCCTTTAGCACTCAGCACTCCTCCATGCTCTGGACAGCTGTCTGATGAGCTGAGCTCAACCCTGGAGATCAGAGACCAGGACTTCAGACTTAGGGCTACATTGTCAGCAGAGGCCATGCTATTAACAACCCATTACTCCAGCCCAATAGACTGTTAAAGCCACTCCTCTATCACCTCTCATCTGATCTCATCCTAATTCTTTTCAAATGTTTCAAGACACTTGAACTAAAAATAAGATGACCATTCAGCCACAGCTCCCAGCAAGGACAAAGTCTCCACAATTAAGAAACTGGATTATTGTTCGCTAACAGTATGCTGTAAATATGAACTATTCATTTCTGAACGAGTTCTCAAACTTGGATGGGTAGGTGGCTATGGAGGTCTGAGAATATTGTGCCATCCTCATGGCAAATATTGTCACCTTGATGTCTTACTTTTTCAAAAGAAAACTTGTCCCTAGGTTTCTTTTCCTTCCTCTCCTTCCTCTTTTTCCCTCTCTTATTCCTTCCCTTTCACTATTCATTCCTTTCTTTATATTCCTTCTTCTTTCTCTTCTTTTTTATACTAAAGAAATCTAAGACTTTTGTTAGGAAGAATGATCATACACACATTCAAGTGGCTCAACTTTTATGCATTCCTTTCTCTTAAAAAAAAAAAAAAAGACATTCCTAAGAGAGAAAGGCTAATAAAGTCCTATATCTTTGATGATAGTGATGCAGGAGTACAAACAAATTATAGTGTTCAGAAAGTTTGAGAGACTGAAAAGAAATGCACAACGTGTAACACCAAATTTGCCTGTCAAGGTTTTTTTTTTTATTATTATTACTGCTTGTTTCATTTTATTTTATTCTTAAAGCTGATGTTTGCAGCTATTTGCTTCACCATAGGAAATTCCAGATCCAAGAATACTGATTTACAACTTCAATCATCACCTGACAAATACAGCCCTTGCTAAGTGAGAGCTGATCCATAACAGGTATTTCAAATTTTCATAAGTCACAACATATCAACCTTAAAGTGAAGAGTTTCATTCACAGGAAACAATTTTCCAAAATCAGCAAATATTTTTTTTATAAAGAAAAAAAGTAAAGAATAAAGGGGTAAAAAACCCTCCTTATATAAAGATCACTTCTCACCTGAATATAAGAACTTCTCTATTGGTGAGGTCTTTGGTTTTTATTATTCTTATTGTATCTCTCTCCCACACCCCAGGTTTAACTCTTGCCCTTCCCTACCCAGGTAGCTTTCCAGGAACTATAGATGCGCTGTTTGATAGCCTTAATAAAATACCCAGAGTTAACCCGTAAGCCCCATAGCTCCTGCCAAGGACTGTTGGTTGCTTATTGTCACAAAACATTGCATCTGAGCCACTGTGATGTCCTACTTCAAGTTTTCATGGAACAGGAGGCCATTTTAGTATTGAATTACTGCCTTAGATCTATTGCATATATGCCCCCCTCAAATTGCTGCTGCTGACAAAACTATTAATCCCTAGTCTGATACAGAAGTACAAATATAGAAGTATCACCCTTTCAATAAATGTTCTTTTTTTCTCTATCTTCTATTACTTTTCTAAAAAGCACAATAAGGAATAATATTTTTACTTCTTTCAAAAAATTCAATTGTACCTGGAAAATTTATGCAGTTACCAGTGAAACCAAAATATCTAGATAATTTCTAATTTCCTTTAAAAAAAAAAAAGTAAGAATTTGGACAATAAAAAATTTCAAAGTCATTCATTTTGAATGTAATTAATTCATTTTCATACATTTTTCAAAAGATTATTTTGCTTGTTTGAAACAAACTTATTCTATAAAAGTGATGCCTTATAGTATTACTAGGATAGCTCACTAATTTATTTTATGAGAACTTAAATAACACACTTGGGAAATTTTCACGTTAGGGTGGTTAACTTCCAATTTGTTTAGAAAAGCAAATAGTTCTTCAAATAAAAATATATCAAAATCCTGGGCACCTGGGTACCTCAGTTGGTTAAGTCTCCCTTTGGTCAGGTCATGATCCCAGGGTCCTGGGATGGAGCCCTGCATCAAGGTGACATCATTGGGCTCCCTGCTCAGCTTCTCTCTGTCTCTCTCTCTCTGCCTCTTCCCTCCACTTGTGCTCTCTCTTGCTCTCTCAAATAAATAAATAAATAAATAAATAAATAAATAAAATCTTCATTAAAAAAAGGTATCGAAATCCTAATATGCAATAAGAAAGCATGAGGTGCTTCTGTGCCCTCAAATTAGTTTGGGGAGAAAAAAAAAAAATCACTATGCAAAATATTATATGTTAAAGAGCAGCACCTAATGGTAGAATCAGGTATTGCAGGCTAGCTCTCTTAGGCATTGGAAATCTGCCTGGTAAAGGAAGCCTGAAGGCTAAGTTCTAGGCAACCTACTAAAGGGGAGAAGATATTTGCAAATCATATAACCAATAAGTGGTGAATTTCCAAAATATATAAAGAACTCATATAATACCGAATGGGCAGAGAATCTAAACAGGCACTTTTATAAAGAAGACATGGATGGCCAACAGACACAAGATGCTCAACATCAGTGATCATCAGGGAAATGCAGATGCAAAGGTGAATTACCAGCTTACACTTGTTAGAATGACTATTATCAAAAAAACAAGAAATAAGTGTTGGCAAGGATGTGGAAAAAAGGGAACCCTTATACACTGTTGATGGGAATGTAAACCAGTGCACCCACTATGGAAAACAGTATGAAACTTCGTCAAAATACTAAAAACAGAATTACATATGATACAGCAATTCCATTTCTGGGTATTTATCCAAAGAAAACAAAAACCTGGGGCACCTGGGTGGCTCAGTCGGTTAAGCGGTCAACTCTTGATTTCCGCTCAGGTTATGATCTCATGACCTGGGATAGAGTCCTGAGTCAGGCTCCACACTCAGTGGGGATCTACTTGAGGATTCTCTTTTCCTATCCCTCTGCCCCACCCCTGTTCCCTCTCTCTAAATAAATAAATAGTTTTTAAAAATAGAAAACAAAACCACTAATTAGAAAAGATATATGCACCCCTATGTTCACTGCAGCATTACTCACGATAGCCAAGATGTGGAAACAACCTAAGTGCCTATCAACAGATGAGTGAATAAGAAGATGTGGCATATATACACAGTGGAATATAATTTAGCCATAAAAAAGAATCGAATCTTCTCATTTGCAACAACATGAATGGATTGAAAAGTATTACACTAAGTGAAATAAGTCAGAGAAAGACAAATACCATACAATTTCACTCGTGTGTGAAATTTCAAAAACCTAACAAAACAAAACTAATAGATAGGGTGGTTGCCAGAAGTAGGGGGGTTGGGAGGTAGATGAAATAAGTGATGAGGGTCAAAAGGTATAAACTTCCAGTTATAAAATAGATAAAGCATGGAGATACAATGTACAGCACGGTGACTACAGTTAATCATACCCTATGGCAAATCTGAAAGTTGCTAAGAGAGTAAATCTTAAAAGTTCTCATCACAAGAAAAAAATGTGTAACTTAGGTGACAAGATGATAAACTTACTGTGGTGATCCTTTATTAGTATATACAAATATCAAATCATTATGTTGTACATCCAAAACTAATATAATGCTATATGTCAATTATACCTCAATGAAGAACAAGAGGAGGAAAGAGAGGAAGGGGGGGCTAAGTTCTGAGTGCTCTGAATACAAAAAAAGGGCATTTCCCAAAGTAAAATGTATTCCTGGGTCTAGAGGAGGTAGAGATAAAGGAAGTGATAATGGGAAAGTGCTGCCAAATGTTCTTGTAATTCTAAAATAATTGCAAAAGCATACCCAATATATCTCAAGGAGCCCATAGACCTGGACACCATGTTAACACTGTCTTCATATAGCATTCTCAACTCATCACTGGGTGACTTTTTTATGGATATCCAAGTAAAATTTTATGGAATCATTTGGAAAAATGAGATTTGATATAAAGCCAATTTCACTAAACAGCAATGATTTTGTAAAGTAAAAGATATTGATATCATCAATTACTCATGAAAATAGAGATAGGACAAGGACAATGCAAAATTACACATAATCTATTTTATTTCTATTTGGCTTTGAAACGCAAAGGCACAATTTCACTGCACGTAGAAACTGCCAACCCCACAAAACTCAATGATAAAAATCATTAAGATCATGTAGACTCATAAAAATTATTTGGCTGCATTTTTAAGGGACTTCATTAACCCTTACTAACACACATAGTCTACACAAACCATTTTAAATGGTTTTAAATAATTTAAATAATATAGACTTTAATGAACAATATAACAGTTAAAATGTTAAGAATCATTTGTAATATAGAGCTATTCAGATATGCTCCCACCTGCCTCCAAGCCCAGCCTCTCTTAGCAATTCGTTTATGTGCTAGTAACCAACTAAAGAAGCAAAGAAAGGAGAACTCTGACTTCCATAAGTAAGCAATGATTAAGCACCAGCAGATCATAAAGATCTGAATGCTGTGGCCCTATAAATTCAATGCAATCCAACCAGAAATTAAACTTTTTCACTTTTAAAAGAGAGTTTCATTTTCTCCTAGATTGTAATGTTTAATTCAGAGCACTCTGAATCTAGGTAAGGGCTCCATTTTGTGCATATCCAAATGAAAGATGTGCATCTAAATGGGTGGTTACATGTTAGTTATCTATTGCTAGATAACCAATTACAATAAATAGGAGCTTAAAACACATTTTTTTTTAAAGCCCATTTATGGGACACCTGGGTGGCTCAGTGGTTGTGATCCTGGAGTTCTGGGATCGAGTCCCACATAGGGCTCCCTGCATGAAGCCTGCTTCTCCCTCTGCCTGTGTCTCTGCCTCTCTGTGTGTATCTCATGAATAAATAAATAAAATCTTTAAAAATAAATAGATAGATAAATAAATAAATAAATAAATAAATAAATAAATAATAGCAAGCAAGCACATTTATTATCTTAAAGTTTCTGTGCATCAGGAGTTCAGGCATGGCTTCACTGGGTCCTCTATAAGGCTACAATCAAGTATTGTTGGGGTTGGGGTCTTATTTGAAGCTTGACTGGAGAAGGATCTATTTCCAAGCTCATGTGGTTGTCAGCAACAAACATTCAGTTCCTTGCAGGCTGTTGGACTGAAAGCCTCAGTTTCTTGTGGGAAGTTATCTGGATGTCACCTCCAATATCTTGCCAAGTATCCCTCTTCATAGGCAACTCATAAGATAGCAGTTTGCTTCTTCAAAGCCAGCAAGGGAGAATAGCTCTTAGCAAGGCTGGTTATTATAATCCTACGTAAGGGAATCACATACCTGTAATCACACACATTGTTTCATCTTTGCTGCATTCTATCCATAGAAGCAAGTCACAGATTACTTCTACTCTCAAGGGGAGAGGATTACACAAGGGTGTGAACGCCAGGAGGAGAGGATCATGGGGATGACCTTAGAATCTGCCCACCACATGTTACTAGAAAGCTAACTCCAATTAATTGGTGGCAGTATTTGAAGTGTGAGATTAGCAAAGATTCTGAGCCTCATCTCCACTCATTCACTCAGTAACATGTTTTTAAACATGTATTATATCTTCAATAAATGAAGGAGATATAGTAGTCAAATAGTAGGGAACAAAACGGATACAGACCTAATCCTCATGGAGTTTACATTCTAGTCAGTGGACACAGAACATAAACAAGTATGTAATATCAGAAAGTCCACGAACGGTTACAGAGAAATATCATATCTTAGAGTTGAAGATTTTAAGATCTATTTACTTCATGACCTCACTATAGAGACAGTGGTGGTATGATTAGAATGGTCAAGTAAGATAGCAGCAATCTCCCTGGCCCCACTGCTTTCATTCATGAGTTCTGTGACCTTAGGTGAATCAGCTCCCCAATCTGAGCCTTATTTTTGCAATGATAAATGGGGAAAAAGTAGGAATAAGTTGTATCAATTGTCCTAATTTTTTTTTAAGATTTTTATTTATTTGAAAGAGAGAGCAGGAGCAGGAGAGAGAGGGAGAAGCAGACTCCCCACTGCGCAGGGAGCTCAACATGCAGCTTGATCCCAACACCCTGAGATCATGACCTGAGCAGAAGGCAGATGCTTACCTGACTGAGCCACCCAGGCACCCTGCCCTTTCTATTTTTAATCTTCTGTGCCTTTTATGAGTAGATTTTATATAAAAACAAGAGCCAATCTGCTAAATATTCTTAGTTTCTAAAATATTTTAATTAAATTTTTAAAAAATTCTTATACATTCCTCTTATATTTAAAACATTAAATGAAAAAAAAATAAAACATTAAATGATGATCCACAATAACTTACATAAAAGTTTTCTTTAATCCCCCCTCAGGTGAGTCAAATTTACCATCGTTAGCCAATAACAAGTTAGTTATTGATTTATCAAGGCAAATTTCTGTTGTTAGTTTTACAACTTCCCCTCATGGGTGATAATACTGACCTCTCCTAATTTTGCCAATCTCTTGCTCTTTTACAAACAGCAACCAATGACTCAGGGAGAAAAATGGGTCACAATAAATGTCTGCCATGTATGTGAGGAAGGGGTATGATCTCATGTGGTATGTATTTATCTTTCCTGTTCTAGAAGCTTCTTTTAGATCCTAACAGACTACTTAGATAGAAGAATGACCAAAAGCAAATCCATGCAGAAAACTTAGCTGAGAAACTTATACTTGCAAATATGCATCTACACTACCTGAACTAGGATAAACAGAATTCATCTTACATTATCACTATCACAAAAGTAAACTGTATAAAGTTGTAAAATATTCATACCAGGCTATCAACGTGATCAGGATTCTAATGCTAACCTTCCTATCCGTAACTATAGTTATTCAACAAACATCTTTCCTCAACACTCTTTTATCTTTTATCTATGTCCTGCATAATTTGATCCCCTATGTGAGTTTATGCTAACAACCATACCATCATAAACCTGATAATCCACTAATTTTGCAGACAAGATTTGATAAGGAATCATTCCAAAGAAGCATGTCTGTTCACCTTCCCTTAGAAAATCTTTACAAATAGCAATACTGTTCAAATCAGAAAACATTAGACCTCCTGGCTATTTAAAAAAGAAAAGAAAAAAAAACGAGCAGAAGCTCTTAAAGTCTTCAACACAATCAGAATGCAATGTATTTTGAGGGGAAGGGGAACACTTTTTTTCCAATGGAACAGATTTTATTTAAAATTATATTGTTTTGATTGGCTGAGTCTTAAAATAGGAACCATTCCATTTACATACATGTTAAATCAGATCTTTTATCCATTCTTTAGATGAGATTTTGCTTCTTACCTTTTTCTTTGTTTTCATTAAACATCTGTCAGTTTTTCAACCTCATATCTCAGCAGGGATGAAAAATTTCACAACATGTTACATCAGGCCAGTACTAATATATAAATAAGTTTTAGGTAGTCTAGTAATACAAAGCTCAGTAGGAACCAGACTCTCAGGTATAAAATAAGAATAAAATGTATTTTAAAAAATAATATGTCAACTTCTCATACACAAAAAGAGTCTTAAGAATCTGTAGCTACAGGCATTTTGCCATAATCATTCCTTTATTTAAAAATTCTTGTTTGAAGCTTCCTCTGGGCTAGATCACAGAGTTGGGATGGAAGATACAGCTGACTCCATCCCTGCCTTCAAGAAACTCACAATCTAATATGACTGTTTCTAACATAACAAATTTTCAAATTATACTTCTCGTTACCTAATAAATGTGTCTCCAAAAGTCATATTAAAACTTATCTTTGATAAACTGAATCATTTTGAATAGGACATTAGACAATTCTGTGGTAAGGTGAATCTTGTAGTAACACAAATAACATTTCTAATTTGCTAGATTTTTACATCTTGAGTTTTCTAAGCTGTATGTAATTTAGTTACTTAGTCATATAGCTATGATATTTTGGAAAGGATATTTAACTTACAGGGAATAAATGGAGATTTAAGTACAGGGTATGATCCTAAGCATGTCATGGTTAGCCTCAGTTTCCTCACCTGTAAAATAGGGTATCATCTCACTGGCTTGATGGGGAAACAAGGTGTAAAATGGTATGTGTGACTACCAATCTCCAATATCAGGCTCCCCACAATCCTTGCCTCTTAATATCTACACCCTTGTGGAGTCTCTTCCCACAGTGAAACAGAATGCAGTGGTATATGACTTCCAAGGTTAGGTCATAATGGGCATTGCAATATTCACCATCTTCTCTTACATCACTCATTCTGGAAAGATCAGCTGCCATATCATCAAAACACTCAAACACTCCAGTGGAGAAACCCATCTGGGAAGTGATTGAGGCCTCTCCAGAAACCTGTAAGGAAGCCATCTTAGAAGTGGATCCCTCCAGCCTTGGGCAAACCTTCAGATGATGGAAACCCTAGCTGACACCTAACTCCAACTTCATGAAAGACCTTGAGTCAAAACCGCCCAGCTAAACCACTTCCAAATTTCAGATTGACAGAAACTGTAAGCGTTGATATTAACTTATTATTGTTTAAGGCCACTGCATTTTGAGGTAACGTATTATGCTATAACAATTAACAATAAAAACTATGAAAGTTATGTGTAAATAAAAAGTAGAAAAATAAGTTGGAAAGAGCATCCTCTTTCAATTGTTCATTCAACACCATCCACAGACAGAGCTCTTTGTGCCCAGTTCAGTGCTGGGTCCAGTTAGAATGGAGTGTAAAATACATACCCTGTCCTCCTAGGGCTTACAACACAGCCAGGAAGATAAACTAAACAAATAATCACAATAAAGTATGAAATTGCCGTGTTAAGGAAGTGCAGGATACTTCTGGACCCTGTTCTAAAGGCAGCTAATCTATTCCAAGGGGTCAGTGAAGGCATCCTGAAAATGAAGCTAGGAGGCTGCCAAGATCAACAGGAGAGAGACAAAAAGATGCCTTGTTCCTGCAATCAGCAAATTTGGAACAGATGAGCTTGCCATTGAAAAACTCAGAACTGCCAATACCAATTTCCATTCATTCTTTTAGCCAAAATTTATTGAGTGCCTGCTATGTGGCAGGGATTGTTCTAGGCTCTAGAAGTCCATCAGTGAACAAGAGAGATCAAATTTCTGTCCTCATCATGTTCTTGAAGGAAGTAAGAGCTACACTTAGAGTAGTGATGGACTAATAATGATTTGAATCCAGACTACCTGCTCAAATCCAAACTCCACCTCTCACTGATTCTGTGACCTTGGACAAAATTTTTATACTTTCTGTGCCTCAGTTTCCTCCACTGTAATAACAGCACCTATCTCCTGGATTACAAGAAAATGAATGAGTTAATACGCATCAAACCCTTACAACGATGTCTAGCACATAGTAAAAGCTCAATATATTTCAGCTATTTTTGGTTTCCTTGTGATCATACTTACAAAGCTCAGGACTTCACCATTCTTCACTCACTTTCTCCTGTTCTCAGTTGAAGAAAAGGCGCAAGGTTAAATTTAAAATACATGAGATCCTTACAAAGTAGGTCATTTCTGTTTCAGCATAAGGTTGACATCCTGAGTAATTTATTGCCTGAATAATTCTGAAACACAGAAATGCAAATGTACAAGAGTTCTAACCATGTTGCAGATGGAACAATGCTGCTTATCCAAGAATTCGTTTCATCTGTTAAACAACCCCTAAAACAGGCTCTTTCTGTACAATGCTAAAACAACCTGTTGAGAAATACAAAATTTAGTATGGTATAGTCCCAAAGAAACTGCTTTTAGATTTAAATACAACCTGTAAGAATAGTTTTGCATTTGATCAAATATTGAGAGTGAATACAGACTAATAATAATGTTAGCTTTGAGAACAATAAACTCCAATTTCTTCCTTGTTTCCTTTATCTTGTTCATTTCTCTCCAGACTAGTTTTGAATGGAAAAAGATGCCCAAGAGCAAATGGTTCCCTCAAAACTGTTTCATCGCTGGATATCTTACTAACAATTATTTCATGTGTTTCAGGCCCCAGAGAGTAGCTGGAGCTGGAGCGCTTCGGTGAAGAGCAGACGATCACAAAATCGTAGACACTAAAGATGGAAAAGACCTTTGAGGTCATTTTGTCCACTCTTGTCAACTCAGTCCTGTTCCCTACAGCATATTCTCAGGGGCTTTCAACAGCCAACTTGTAAATGATTCCAGCACCACTGGCCCTGCCACTGTCCCCCTGGAGAGACCACTCCACTATCTAATAGACCTTTCTGTTAGGTAATTTTTTTCTTGATATTCAGCCCAATTTTACCTTCTCTTAGCTTCATCCCATTATTCATTGACATACTCCATTGGACTAGGCTAAGTATCCCTTCCCTTCTTTCAGTGTAGATTCCCTGTCAGATTAATTATGGCATAGCCACATCACAAGGTCCAGCACAGTAGCATTTAGGCAGACAGATCTGGGCGTGAATGCCTCATCTAGAAATTTACAGAAATGAAGCCACTGACTGCAAGGAGATCTTTGCTTTGTTTTTCATTATATACTTCCACAGCTTGCTCAGGGTTGGTATGTTAAGGGCAGCAATGTTTGATACTTTCAGTTTTCCCTAAAATCCTTCTCTTTCTCTCAGTCCCTTTTTCTGGCTCCAGGATGACCAGATGGAGCCTCAAGAATGCTTCCCTTCAGATGTCAGTATACTAAGCCACAGTCTTTTACACCTCAATAATGGATACCAATATCCACTCCAGCCTTTGCCATGGACAGAACAGCCCTACTTTAACTCCCTAGATTGTCTTGGATTTATGAAACCAAGGAGGGGTTCGTTTCAACCAGGTTTTATTCATATTTGCAACTTAAGATGCCAGGTTTGTGTGCTGCTTTGGAGAAAAGCAGTTAACTCTGTGTGTGTGTGCATGTGCGAACATGTGTGTACGTATGTCTTTATAAAATCACTCCATGGATTATGAATTTTGTAATTGTTTTTTTCATCCTGAAAAGTAGTAACTGTTGAATATTTTCTGCCACATGCTAGCTCCTAAAAGAAATTTTGCCACATCCTAAAAGAAAACATTCTCTATTACATTTCAATGCAGAATATGTAGGTATTTACACATATGGATATATATATATATATATATATATATATATATATATAAAACTAAAAAAAAATTTCAGGAAACAATATCCTTACCTCACATGCAATGCAATCTATTTGCTATTCTAATCTTTTTCAATTATTTAAAAATGATGGCCTCAACCCATTAAATTGATTTTATAACCCACCAAAAGGTCAACCCCAAAATTTTAAAAACCCTAATGCAGAGGCCCCACCTTCATCTCTGACCCTGTAAAGTAGCTGGTATCCAGGGACTGCTCTGGTCTTTGTACCCATTCTCACTATGTACTTTCTCACTTTGTACACATTCTCACTTTGTACACATTCTCACTATGATCAGTGCCCAGAACCTCAGGAAGCCTTATTTCACTTGGAAACCAGTAACCCTGTTTGGTTGGTTGGTTGATTTTGTTTTAAGTAATCTCCACACCCAAAACAGGGCTCAAACCCAAGACCCTGAGATCAAAAGTCACATTCTCTACTGAGCTAGCCAGGGACCCCAGAAACCAGTAAACTTTTATCAATTGCCATAGGCAGGTTCTGATTCCCTGACCTTGGCTCCCAGAACCAAAGGAGATTAAGAAGTCAACATCACGAAGAATGCCAAGCTGAATCACCGTACCAACTTTCTCCCAAGAAACTCAAAGCCCAAATACACTATGGATCAGGAGTGGTGGCAGCAAATTCAGGGATACAGACAAAAGTCCTTTTGAGATGGATTTTATAACCAAGCTCCAAGATAAAAGCTCCATGGAGTGGTCATGATTTTACCATTTAGTAAAACCTGCCAATAGCAGTATCAACAGACATGCAAAGACACATCTGAAAAAGAACTTTCAGCTAAACAATATCTATGATATAATGATTGAGGTACTCATGGCCCCTTTTTAAATCTTTTCTTCTCAGGACTTTCCCATCCCCTTAAAGTTTATTTATTTCAACTATATAATATGTGAGAACTCAGGGAAATTAAAAGCTTTAAACACATTTCTCATAAACTTTCTTTTTGGTTTTGTAATTTGTTTCATTTACTGGTTCTCCTAAAACGAGGTGAATAATAATTCCCCTATAGAATGATGATTCCCCTTTTCTAAAAGGAAAAGACATGTTCAGTCCCTTATAGCTGCATGGAGTGGAAGGTGCGCATTTCTGTCTCAGACCATCTAAGGATAACCCTGGATCTGGAAGCTGGAGCTCCCTCACCACTGGCAGACAGGTCAATCCCTTTTCACAGCTCTCTGATTTACAGAGGCCAGTGTTACATGGTGGCTTCAACTAAGTAATGAGAATAAAATTAGTCCTATTTTGCAGCTGAAGAAGCCAAAGCTCAGAAAGGCTGAGCTCAAGGCCACAAAACATGGAGGAAGGGAATCTAACCCAGTGCTCTGCATCCAAAGGCCATTCTCCTTTCTCTTCAAAAAGACTCTTTCCTCTAATGCACATGAGTTTGCAAGTTTTAAAATGTGGTAATTCTTATACCTCATATGAAGATTCATCACTTGAACATTTTTTTCTACACAAACACACTTCAAAAACCAAAACTGAAGTCAAGGTTAAAAGGTAATTCGATTAATAGATTTTCATTTTAACCCCAAAATGTATGTTATGTACCTAATGAACTACATGAAGAATACTTGAGAGGAGGCAAGACTCACTTTCTTAAAAACAGCCAAAAATATTTACTTTTCAAAAAATGGATAAGGAATTGACTATATGAAAAAGGGATTCTGGGACGCCCTGGGTGGCTCAGTGGTTGAGCGTCTGCCTTCAGGTTAGGGCATGATCCTGGGGTCCCAGGATCAAGTCCCACATCAGTCTCCCCACAGGGAGCCTGCTTCTCCCTCTGCCTATGTCTCTGTCTCTCTCTTTGTGTGTCTCATGAATAAATCAAATAAAATCTTTTTAAAAATAAAAAGGAATTCTTTGAGAAAGCAAAAACCATCATGTATTTAAAAACATTTATTTGATTTTATTTTTAAATAATTGCCATGCCCTTTAAGACACATTAATAATGCAAAGTGATGCTTACCAATATCTTTGCTCTATCAACTACATAAGAAAATAACAAGAAGCTCATCCAAATTTAAAATTAGGCTATTAGCACTGGTCTCAACATTGTAATAATTAACAGGGCAATTAGGATGGACATAGTTCTCTACCCCCTAGAAGTTTATGATCACAGCCAGAGTCTCTGCATTAACATTGGGAGGCATAACCCCTTGCAGATAGTAAGTGCTCCCTCTGGGCATGAAGTAGTCCTCCCTTCCTTCCAAAAAGAAGCCAAAAGACCTGTGTCTTTCACCTCTGTAAGGCTGCATAAGAGAAACTTCAGTCCAACCTTGATCCTTCTGCTACTACTAACATGTAAATATGTTTATACACTCAAAAAGCTTCCTTAATCATTTCAGCTTCAATGAAAACCTAGAAGAAGAAACAAACTAAGAATATAGAGTGAAGAAGAAAATGAATAGCCAATGAAATCGGAGATGCAATGCATTTATCAGACGTCCCACATGAGAGATTTGGAAGGAATGAAATTCTAGCACAGTCCACACATTCTCTAGCCAAAGATCCTGACTTGAGATTTTTACTATTCCAGGCCTCTCAATCATTTAAAAATTATGTTGACCTCCCTCTTTGAATCTTTTAAGCCTTAGGATATATGTGGGGTAATAAAAAATGTTAATGGATTGGGAGCTTGGTTCTTGTGAAGTAAGATGGTTAACTTCAAGTTAACCTGTCTAGACATGTGAATAAAGTCTTTTAAAAGTAGAAGGCCCGCTAGGGCCAAGATGGGTTTTTCCAGAGCCGTCCTGTAGCTGAACAATTTTCCATGAGCTCAACTCACTTCACAGAACAACTTTAAAAATAAGAAAGAAATAATAAAACTCACCATATGGAAATCTCTGTAGTCTCTCAATTTTCTGCTGCTTCTCTTCTTTGCATCACAGCTTTCCATAGCTAATATGCAAAATATCTGATTATCTGAATCAGCCCAACCTACAAAAGCTAGATTCCCAGGTCACTTTTCTACCTTGACCTACCAAGCCTATAAATGTGTAAACCCACAGGGTTGGTATTACCAGGAGGGCAAGTCAGGACAGCACAATATGCACCACAGGCATCAACAGCTTGACACTAGCAATCAGTACTGTCCTTCACAGAACAACAGGCTCCAACCTTAGGACCCATGCTTTGAGGTCCAGCTCTGTACTTCCCCCACTTATTCTTCCGCATAGTTATCCTGGACCACATAACAACCTGCCCAAATAGCCCTAACTTGTTTCCAGAGTCCTTCATCTCCTGAAGGCAAATTATGTCACCAATGTGCACACTGCTCGGCCTAAGGGGATGGGATATTTGCGGAGGGGGTGGATGTGTGTGGTATGTGGACGTGGAACATGGGAGTGAGGGCTAGGATATCTACCCACAAATGCATGAGTCCCCTCTCAGTGAGGGGGCAGCACTGGAGAATGGGAACAAAAGCCCTACAACTCCCAGAACCCCTACACAAGGACTTGCACCATTGACCCTCAAGACCCCACCCCATGCCAAGGGAATCTGGGAGATACTGTAAGACAGTCATTAAGAAAACACCTTGGAAATGGACAGAAATAAGTGATTAATACCCATGACCTCGGGCCTTAAAATGTATGAGCTGGTATGAAATGGGAAAGAGGATAAAAATAGTAAAGCCAGGAGGGAAAACTATATGTCTAAGAACAAACAAAATTTAAAAAGAAAAAAAAAATTAGTGTATTACTTCATATTATAGTCATTTATGTGTACTTAGAAACATCACAATCATGATTTCATATATTTAACATACATATGTATATATAATAAAATATAAAAACTATAAGTCCTACCTAAGGGGACCAGGATCCTGTATGGACTGGATCCCTGGAGAACAGGGGATTAGGGGCAGCAGGAGGCCCAAGGAAGGGCATCACCCATGCCAGAAGCCCACTCTAGCCACAGGGTCTGGAGCTTCTGAAGTCCCCATGAAAGTGCCCAGGAAAGGGAAAGAATCAGCCGAAACATCAGCCAGGCCCAGAAATTCATCTTAACAGTGGAGTTCCCACCAGGATTTAACCATGTTCTGCCTCCTTCTCCCTACCCCTGTGCTAACCCTGGAGGAGTCAATTACAGCAGCCAGCCAGAGGGCAGAGAAACTTACCGAGAGAGAAAATGGGTCTAGGAATCCCCCCCACTTTCCACCCCACCACAAATATACAACCCACAAATGGCCCTCACCCCACAAAAAGAGATGTGACCTTGCTTCAAAACAGGACTCCAGATTATTATGTAAGACCAGTATTTTTTTTTTAAGATTTTATTTATTCATGAGAGACACAGAAAGGCCGAGACACAGGCAGTGGGAGAAGCAGGCTCCCTGCAGGAAGCCCGATGCAGGACTTGATCCCACGTCCCTGGAAGGACAACCTGAGCCAAAGGCAGAGATGCTCAACCACTGAGCCACCCAGGTGCCCAAACACTGGGTATTCAAATGACAGCAAGAGGACAGGTTCTCCAAAGAAACAGAACCAAGAGGATATGTGTGTGTGTGTGTGTGTGTGTGTGTACACATGTATGTGCATATCTTTATCTATATATACAGATATAGACATAGATAAATATACAGAGACAGATTTATTTTAAGGAATCATGGAGGTTGGCAAGTACAAAATCTGAAGGGTAGGCCATCAGATTGAAGAACTAGAGAAGAGCTCCTGTTACAGCTCAAGTCCAAAGATAGTCCGCTAACTAAATTCCTTCTTCCCCATGAAAGAGCAGTCTTTTTTCTCTTAAGGCCTTTGATTGATTGGATGAGGCCCAACCACACTATAGAGATAATCTGCTTTACTCTGTCTTCTCATGTAAATGTTAATCTCATCTAAAAAAATACTCAGAGAGGGACACCTGGGTGGCTCAGCAGTTAAGAGTCTACCTTCAGTTCAGGGCAGGCAGGATCCTGGAGTCCCAGGATCCAGTCCCACATCTGGCTCCCCACAGGGAGCTTGTTTTTCCCTCTGCCTATGTCTCTGCCTCTCTCTGTCTCTCATGAATAAATAAATAAAATCCTTTAAAAATAAAATTAAATTAAAATTAAAAAATGAAAATACTCAGAAATTTGTGGCCTAGCCAAGTTGCTACATGAAATTAATCATCATGGAGAAAAATGTTTCATGTTAATGTTGATCATATTTCAGAAAACAGGCCTGCCTGTTTGATGTACACCTTTTAAACACACACACACATCTAATTCACTGTGTTTTATGTGCTTAAAATAGTAAATTACACAGATACAGGTTTTGTTTTCATATTTTGTTACTTAACATTAGACAATTAAGTAGTATTTCTACACTAGCAGAAATTAGAATTAGAACATACCTTGTCTTCCCAAAAAGATCATAAGTTTTGTGTAGGGGAAAAAAGTTCCATCTTCTGTGCCTTTGCAGTACCACCTGGGTAACACCACATACGTAGTCTATGTTCAAAGTGTATCTGCTTGCTGCTTAGCCCTCCTTTCTGTAATGGGAATGCCAAGCCTCTATCTAAATCATATACCTGAATTTTTAAGCAATCAAGTTGACACACACGGAGACCCTGGATAGAGAATTTCCCCTTCACTCTGTTTGGAGGCAAAGTCAGGAGTGGAGGAAAGGGGGGAGGGGAGGGCAAGACCGAAAGAGGAGGTATCTATCACATTAACCACTGGGTCTACCCCAGAGTTCTTCTCAAGCACAGTCATGGCAGCTTTATTCATTGATTCACAAACACCTACTAAGCACCTACCATATGGCAATGCCTATCTCTTAAAAGTTATCATCCTTATTCTAAGCAATGCAAAATATATTTAATCCCCTAGAGTCAGGGAATATGGATGGGGGGGGGGGGCTGTGGGGTCCCCTCCGGGACACACTCATTTCTCCCCAGGTGAGGGTCAGAGAGAACAGTAGATCAGAAATGATATCATCTGGCTTCCAGTTTCAGCTGTGCCACTGTCTTACTCCGTGATGTCAAATCAGTCATGCTTTTTCCTTCCTCTACTAAACAGGGTGGCCAGTATGACTTAACTATGCATGTACTTGTTACAAAGATCAGTGAAATTAATGCACTTGAACGTGCTTTTTAAAAAAAACAAAAGTGAATACAAATATAAGGTATTTCTAGACTCTGCCTTAGAGATTTTTCCTACTGGCCTCCTTTTAGAAGAAGCCAACAGAGCTAATTGGCAAAAATGTAAGGCAACTGCCACATAGGGTGAGACTGTACCTTTTCATCTGCTTAATACCCCCACCATGGCCCCTCAAGGGGAAGATGCTAGTAAGGCTGGCTTTACAGCTGCCTGCTCCCAAATAAGCCATCAGCCTTTGGTACCCATCTCATATTCAACCACTGGAATGTCATGCCTTTGGGGTAAACTGTCCACCAAAGAATCAGCACATTAAGTTATTATTTACAGGCTTTTCTAAGCTAAGTTTATGGATCCCCATTCTAACACCACAGCCAGAATAAAGGGTATAGTCGGAAGACAGGGGAAAGAGGGATCAGGAAAGATTAGTAGAAAACCTTATTTTACTGACTGAGAAACTGAGGCTCAAAGGAATGAAGACAACCACCCGATATGACACAGCTAATCAGCAACAGGACTGCGGCAAGCTCTGATAGCCAAGCCATTCTCTTTGGTACTGGGTGAACTCCTTGCTGACAAGTTCCCTGAGCCAGAAGAATTAGGAAAAAGACTTCATTACGAGAAATCTACTAAACCAATGAGCTCTATGTAACACTTTGCCAAATTCTGGGTACACAACAGACATTTGTAAGTGCTTTTTGATTAATTATTAATAAAACTTTATTGCAGGGCACTAGTGTTATTTTTCCAATGCTTTCACACTTATAATCTCATTTTTATCTGCAGAGCTGATAGTGCTGGTGTCGTCCAAATCAAGAACAGGAAACTAAGGCTCGGAAGGGTTACACGCTGTTCCAAAGTAGGCACAGAGTCTCCCTGGAAGCCAGGTGTCCTGACTCGCTGCCAGTGGTCTGCCACGGCCTGGACTCAGCACCACCACAGGAGCCAGAAGAGTTAATGCGGGTGCTGCCGCCACCACAGCAGCAGCGGCAACAGCAGCAGATGGCTCCTTGCCAGCCCGTGGAAGCCACTCCGAATTCTCAGGAACTTTTCTCCACCCTCCTGGCGAGGGAGGGGGCAGGCAAACCCTGGCTTTTATGAGCTCAGCTTATATGGGGGAAACCCTGGGCTTGCCAACATGTCCAGTGCTCCCACACAGCCCAGCCTCTACCTTCAGGATCCTGGGGATCCACCTTCTGAGGTCTAGTTCTAGTGTGACGCACAGTAATTTCTTGTTGGGTCATCTAAAGTCTTTTGATGAAATTAATGCCTTTTTCAGGGTGCACATTCATGCGTACACACACACACACACACACACACACTTTTTACCTATTTTGAAATTAATTATTTACATATGACTTTTTTTTCCCACTTAACTCCTAGACACCAGTGTCAGAACCTTTCACCTTGTCTTTATTTTTGCACGTATAGTACCCAGCCTGAGTAACACGGAAATTTGACAAGTATTTGTTAAAATGAAATTAGGGTGACTGCAATACCCCTTAGGAGGTTTAAACATTAAACTGTGAACTCTTCAATCGACTTTGCTAGTCCTGGGTCTTTTGTGAGACAGGTGCTCTGGGACAGCAGGGGCCCCAGTCTCCTGAGGGTATGAAACAACAAGAGAAAGGAGGCTCTGGCTGAGAACAAATCCCAGAACAGACAAGGAAGTCCCAACAACAGAATCTCAGATACCAGAACTGAGCTGCATTTTATTGCAGGTCCCTTCAAGTCCATTTGAAGAGCAAACATGTTCAAATATTAGGATTCAAGACAGAGAAGTTGCAAAACCTATATCAACCAAGCTTATGGGAGACAATTGAGGCAATGAGTGCTAGGGTGGCTCCTACAATGTGTGCCCAGGTCTCACCAACCCTTCCAACAAGTGTGGGTTCAAGGAATAGATCTGGCTGTTACCCGAGACAGAAATGACTGGTATTGCCTAGATGAACTGTTCATGGCTTCTCCAGGGATAACTGGGGGTGCTTGTTTTCCTTCCTACCTCCAGGTCAGCTTTCCCAAAAGGAGTGTAAGAATGTGCCTCTACTGAGTTGAGGCTCAGTGTTCATCCATTGGGACATCAGCTCCATGGAGTCTAATAGCATTACTCAATAATGAATGAGAAAGTGGAAGAAGGAATTTCTTTATGCAACATACAGAAATAAGACTGAGCTGTGAATAAATCAAAACCATCTAGAGTTTGTTTTAGAAACACAGGAGACATTTTTGAGAAAGGGGAATACAGGGTTGTTGTTCTTACCTCTATGGCTTGTGGCATTTTTGGATTCTGTTTTTATTCATTTGTTTATTGAGTATTAAGTAGTCAAGGGTTTACTAGGTGCCCAACACTGCTCCTATATCATCTTACTAAAATTTCCCATTAGATCTATGCGTTAGGTATTATCATGTCCACTTCCTAGATAGGGACATTGAAATAGACAAATTCACGAACCCAAGATCACATACTTAATAACCGGCACAGCCATACTCAGACCTAGATGAATCGGAAACTCTTGCACTTTACAGTATTCGAGGCCACTGCTTTGTCCCATAATCTACCTCCTCTGCTTCGGTGAGACCTTTCTGAGGACTAACCAGGTACTGAACATTGTGTTGGTTCATGTGGGAGTAACAAAAGAAGTAGAAATCCTGGCCCCTAGCCTCAAGGGCATCAACAATAATGAAGAAAGAAATACTCAACAAATGCTACTTACATTTATTATGGCTCTAGCTCAAGACTAAGGGGTCTACCTTGATCTGAGCCATGAAGATAAGTCAAATGCACTGGGCCCCATTTAAGATGAAGACCAAATGGGCCGCCTGGAAGCACCTGGAAGTTACTCAGTGTACACAAAATTACCATCCAGGGCTAAATGTTTTGATTTTGACTTTTTTTCCTGCAGAACTTTAAAATCAAAAAATAAAAAATAAATAAATAGATAAAATACAGGAATTAGGAGAGCCTTCTTCTATTTGTTGGGAAATCAAAGCACATAAGAAGTAAACTTAAGCTAGGTTAATTTTTCCTCTATAGGCTATTAATATCATGATCTTAGAATAAAATTGGAAAAAATAAAGCTCACACATTAAAAAAAAAATACAGTTAAGGAACTTACACCAACAATGAATCTGTGAATGTAATAGAACCTAAATCATGGCACAACACCAGGCATTTTAAATTCAACAACTATTTGTTGACTGCTTTGCCATGAAGCCCACACTTACAAAGTCCAAATGCTTTATAATGGGCTATCAGACCCCTAAAGGTCTGGTTGCAATCTAACCTCCAGCCCTCCAGCCTTACTTGTACACAGCCTGTGGCCATGGGCTACTTTATCTCATGCTCTTGTAGGCTGTTGTACCTTCAGGCATGCTGCTCCTTCTGCCTAAGCTGATCTCCCTTATTCACCATCTAGTGATTCACCCTTCTAAGCATTCTGTGTTACCCTCTCACTGATGTTTCCCCCCACTCTCACAGGAACTGTCCTACATCTGCCCCACAATACTTGGTGCATAACCAAAGTAGCAAGGAGCTCTGGATTGAGCCCAGGCTGAGCCCATGACTGGGAATCAGGTATGTTTGGGGATATCTAGTGAACAGGTGGGGCAAGAGCATCTTGGGTTAGAATTTCTCCTAAAGGAAGACAGAATCAGGCCAAGCAGCCTTCATCATTGGGGCAGGAGTCAACAATCAAGGTAGGATGGATATGTCAACCCCAGCCCCTGATGGACTGGCGTCTGTACCTCAAGGAAAAGATGGAGTAAAACCTAAAAGCTCTATTTCCTCCTAAACCTCTGTAAGATGTTGGGAGACAATTGCCTTGGGTTCCTCTATCAATGTGCTGAGTGGTATCCACACCACAGGCTACAGTTGAAGCTGCTTCTGTGGCCAAAGAAGGCAGGGGTGAGGAGAATATCCATAGAGGGATAGCATCCAGCTACCAGAGGTCAGAGCCCACCTAGTGGAACCTAGTGGCCAATGCAGAACCAAAAGAAAGTGAGAAAATAATGAGTAGATAACCCATTAGATGACCCAACTTAGGTACCAGCACATAGGAGACAGTGGAGGTGCCTCAGGAACACCAGGAAGGGGGCTTTTCACAAAGCTGAGGTAAGAACAGAAAATGGTGACATATAAGATAAATAGGCTCAGCATTTATCAACTTATTTTGGCATGAATGGGTGTCTATCTTCCACCCTGCCTCTTCTAGGCAGAAAAGTCACAGAGGTCAAGAATGGAGGGAGTCTGCCTAAGTCCTTCATATCCCCCCAAGAGAAACTTGCACATCTGACCCACACTGCCTAGTATTCAAGACAGGGAGGGAGGGAAGAAGGGAAGGCTGGATGGATAGATAGATGGATGAATGAATAAATGAATGAATGAATGAATGAATGAATGGTTAGAGACACTGTTAAGGGCACTGAGCTTACCTCAGGAAAAGTGAATGCCATCAACACCAGCACAGAGATGGGAATGAGGAGAAAATACCAGTCTGATGCAAAGGTGAATACCAGGAAGTGGTGAGAAATTCAGAGAAGGAGGGTAGGGCCTGTTGATGGAGAGCCTTGAAAACTAGAAGCAAAGGGCTTTAGTCCTCTGCTGGAGTAACAGGACACTCCAAGGTATTCAGAGCCAAAGCTTCTATGTCCATATACCAACCAGTTTTGTGGTCAGTAGGAAAAAAAAAAAAATGCTAACTTTGGTCAAACACTTGGTCTTAAGTTCTCTGTGATGTTAAATGACCAGCTGAAAAATCTGTTCTTGACTAGTTAATTCACTTAGTTTTCAGATTTTCAGGTTTGGTTTGATGGAATATTTTGAGGACAAGGTACAAGTTTGTTTCTTGTTGATTTAGTTGTACAGATATCAGGTTAAGGCTGTTTTATAGACCAGAACACTGAAGATCAGAGAAATGAAAGGAGCTTTCAGTCAGGCTTGGCAACAAAGAGACTCCCGCATACCCTGGACCAAGAGTCTTCACAACTCTGCTCCCTTCATGTGCGCACTTGAGTGAGTAGCCTGTCTCCAGCTAGACTGTGTAGCTCACACCACCTCCTCTAACTGAATTACTCTGTTTCTAGCTTCACTCTTCACAAGCCCCCAGGTATTGAAGTCCACAGTGAGACATTAATTAAGATTTCTCAGAATTACCACATTTCCTTAGAATCTGCTTTGAACTCCAAAAGATTCCTCTGCAATCTGCTTTATTCTGTTCCTTCTTTGGTTTGAGCAAAATCAGGTAGGGCTGAAGAAGAAAGAGGAGGTATGGGCAGGGGATAGGAGAGGAAGACATTTTGTTTCATTTTGAGTTGAACAGCCCACTTAATCTCAGTTTCCCTTTCCTGGGAGGGAGCTGATTTAAAGATGCTTACTCGGAGATTTTACTTCTAAATTCCTTTAAATATCTTTGAAAATTGGGGGTGCCTGGGTGGGTCAGTCTGTTAAACACCTGCCTTCAGCTCAGGTCATGATCTCGGGGTCCTGGGATCAAGCTCTGAGTCAGGCTCCCTGCCCAGTAGAGAGTATCCTTCTCCTCCTTCTCCCTCTCCCTCCCTCTCTCCTTGCTCACATGCTCCCTCTCTCTCTCTCTCTCAAATAAATAAAATCTTAAAAAAAAATCTCTGAAAATCAATTAAAATGGCAGAGAAAAAGGAAAGAAGGGATGGAAGGAAGAAAGAATAAAAGTCCCATAGTTTTAGGGACTCTTTTTGCCCCTCTGGAGATGGCTCCCAAATAATTCATGACCACTGAGAACATCTGCCCCACCTGTTACACACGCCCTTCAAATTGGCTTAGAGTTTATTACATTTTCAACTAATAAAATTCTCCTTATTCATAGAACATGCTCTCCGGGTAGAACACGCATGGCCTGATCTCCACTTTGAAACTTGCTCATTGTAGGTAGGTGTGCCATTATGAGCTGATTTTATTTTATAGATGATTTCCTTTTTCCAAAACAGATGTTCCCAATATCTTGTTTCCAAGACAAAGTGCCAAAGGTCCAGTCCTCAAAGATTGGGAGCCAGTGAGAACATGCACAGTGAAAAAGGTATATACAAAAAAAAAAAAAAAAAAAGAAAAAGAAAAAGGTATATACACCTAAATGCAAATCCTGGACAGAATTTTTAAAGTACTTCAATTATTATGATAATGACTTGATAGTCATATTTCTAGAGCAGGAAAAATAAAGATTTTTAGATACTTTTATGGTCATGTGTTATTATACTAGTGAGAAATGGCCTTTCTATCCAAGTATCTGTACCTGATTATAGTAATGACAATAATAATAATGTTATATTTTTATAGGCCTCAAATTCTAAAGGCCCTTAAGCGCTTCATATCATCATCATTATTATTGCAACTCACAGTTAATTATACACAGACTGTCTGGGCATGCAAGTAAGAACTCTTGTCTATGATCTGACTCATTCATAATGGTAAGGTCAGTGGTTCAAATCCTGAGAAGGATGCTAGTAGGCAAAGGTGATTACTGCTTCACAAATGCTTCACATCAGCAGGAATGGAGCTAGTGGTCTCATAGGGAGGGGAATGTTGCAGTATCGATGTCACTGCCATAGCTTGGGCCTAGAGATGAATCCTCAGTGGAACCGGCCTAAGCTGGTTGGTGTACATTTGGTTTGGACTCTGAGACTGTCCCAATTTCAAATACTTTTCTCTTTTGATAGCATATTAGCTTGGTAAGGCTACCATAACAAAACATCATAGATTTGGTGCTTTAATAACAGAAGTTTATTTCTTCATAGTTCTAAAAGCTAGATGTCCAAGACTAAGGTGTTGGCAGAGCTGGTTTCTTCTGAGGCCTTTTCCGTGTCTTTGCATGATCTATCTTCCCTCTATACATGTCTATGTCCTAATCTCCTCTTCTTATAAGGACACCAGCCCTATTAGATTACAGCCTACCCTAATGACCTTGTTCTAACTTAGTTCACCTCTTTAAAGACCCTATTTCCAAATGCAGTTACATTCTTAGGTACTAAGGGTTAGGACTTCAACATCTGAATCTCATGGGGGATACAATTCCGCCCTTAGCAGATGGTATCCCAATCCTGGGTGACTCCAGAAACTAACACTATTGTGCACCCCATCCCCCAAACACATCACCCTTTTACTCATAGCACTTACCACTATCTCAAACCACCTTGTTCATTTATTCATGTACTTTGCACAGTCTGTCTCTGCCACTAGACTTTAAATTCCAAGGCAGAGAAAGCTTATTGGTGTTTATAGTTGTATTCCAGGACTGAGGTTAGAACTTCATGCAGAGTAGGGTTCAAAATATGTTTGCAGGCTTTAAGGGGCAACAAGAAGAGAAATGATAAAAAGGGCTAGTTTCCAAGATCTATAAAGAACTTCTTAAACTCAACAGCAAAGAAACAAACAATCCAATCATGAAATGGGCAAAAGACATGAAGAGAAATCTCACAGAGGAAGACATAGACATGGCCAACATGCATATGAGAAAATGCTCTGCATCACTTGCCATCAGGGAAATACAAATCAAAACCACAATGAGATACCACCTCACACCGGTGAGAATGGGGCAAATTAACAAGGTAGGAAACAACAAATGTTGGAGGGGATGCGGAGAAAAGGGAACCCTCTTACACTGTTGGTGGGAATGTGAACTGGTGCAGCCACTCTGGAAAACTGTGTGGAGGTTCCTCAAAGAGTTAAAAATAGACCTGCCCTACGACCCAGCAATTACACTATTGGGGATTTACCCCAAAGATACAGATGCAGTGAAATGCCGGGATACCTGCACCCCGATGTTTATAGCAGCAATGGCCACGATAGCCAAACTGTGGAAGGAGCCTCGGTGTCCAACGAAAGATGAATGGATAAAGAAGATGTGGTTTATGTATACAATGGAATATTACTCAGCTATTAGAAATGACAAATACCCACCATTTGCTTCAACGTGGATGGAACTGGAGGGTATTATGCTGAGTGAAGTAAGTCAGTCGGAGAAGGACAAACATTATATGTTCTCATTCATTTGGGGAATATAAATAATAGTGAAAGGGAATATAAGGGAAGGGAGAAGAAATGTGTGGGAAATATCAGAAAGGGAGACAGAACGTAAAGACTGCTAACTCTGGGAAACAAACTAGGGGTGGTGGAAGGGGAGGAGGGCGGGGGGTGGGAGTGAATGGGTGACGGGCACTGGGGGTTATTCTGTATGTTAGTAAATTGAACACCAATAAAAAATTACAAAAAAAATAAAAATTAAAAAAAAAAAAAGTGGACATAGTCTACCTAAGGAAAGGTTAGCCAGCTGTTTTTCCAATAGTTTTCCAGAATGGCCTTTGTTCCCAACCAACCGAGACCAAGTCATGAAGGATTAGAAACCAGGCTTTGTCAGCACCCGAAAGATAAATCAGAGGAGGACCCACATTATACCAAGTTTACCAGGCTGATATACTAAAAAGATGCCATTTTAGTAATTCACTCTGAGCAGTAACTGTCCCAAGGACTGGATACTTAAAGAACAATGTGACCAACACATCCTTCACATATAGATAGGCCTATAAAGGAAGACAAACATGATCACAAGGTGATATAGTGTACATGGACTCCAAGAAGGCAGTCTGATTAAACTGAATATTTAATCACATCTAGCTAAATATTCTGATCTCCAGTAGGAATGGTGCTGCCAATAGCACTGGAAGACACATATTCCAGTGGCAAATGCTCCTGGTCAGTGCTTGTAGGAGCAATAGTAACATTTGCTTTAAGGATTTTCCTTTTTTAGGTTTCTGAGTGCTGGCCAATCCCCTTTTTCATTGATGCATTCTTGTTAATACATTCAGTCCCTCACAGTCAAGCCTTGGCCTAAGAACCAATCTGCCTGTTGGAGGAGAATTCCCACAACCTTGCCCTGATCTATGTCAAAAACTTAGTTCTCAAAGGGCAATCATTTCCTTCATTCCAATCCCTAGCAAAACCTGAAATACAAAACTATATGTAGTCAGCATTTATTCATTCAAAAATATGTACTGAGCACCTTCCATGTGACAGGTAATGGGGACAGTGATGGACAAGATGAAGATCTCTCTTCTCAAAGTCCTTTCTTTCTGTTTGGGAAAAAAGACAATAAATGAGCAAACAAATAAGCAAGAAAGTATCAGGGAGTGATTCATGCCATGATGAAAATCAAAATAGGGTGATATAAAAAATGACCTCCCTTTTCAACATAGGGGACAAAGAAGTTGAAAACAATGACGAAGAAAACAACGTGGACATGGATCTAGAGGAAGAACATTCCCAGAAGAAGATGTAACAAATATAAAAGCCTCACAGCAAAGCACACTCAGGGGTAATAAGCTTTTTACTAAAAAAAAAAAAAAAAAAAAAAAAAAAGGCAAAACAACCACAAGATTTTATTTATTTATTTGAGAGAGAGAGAGAGAGAGAGAGACAGTGAGCATGAGCCAGGGGAGGGGCCAAGGTAGAGGGAGAAGCAGACTCCCCACTGAGTGGAGAGCCCCATGTGGGGCTTGATCCCAGGACCCCCGGGGATCATGACCTGAGCAAAAGGCAGACACTTAACTGACTGAGCCACCTGGGGGCTCCAGTTAAAACAAGCTTAAAGGAGCAGAATGCTGGGTGGGGGAACCACAGCAAAGTGTGCAGGGGAAGCAGGGCACATGAGGAGGCTGGGACAGAGAAGCCAGACCACTCTGGCCTGGTAGCAGGAATGCAGTGGGAAGCTGCTGGAGGGTTTTAATGAGGGGAGATACGTAATTTATGTTAGATGTTAGAAATATCAGTCTGGGTACTGTATGGAGAATGGACAATAGGGGACAAGGACAGAAGCAGAGACCAGTTAGGTGGCCACTGTTGTAGTCTAGGAGAGAAATGATGATGGTACAGACCAGGTAGGAGCAGTGAAAATTAAGAGAAATGGACTGATTCAGTTCTGCTTGGGAGATAGAGCTAACAGGTCTGAGGTATCGATTAGACAAGGGGAGATGCAGAGTTGGTCACTGGAGGGAAGAGTCCAAAATTAAAGAGAGTATTTAAAATTAGAAAAATAAATTCTGGAGTCATCAGCATATATGTCATAATTAGAGCTGTCTGCCTGGACGGAATTATCCAGGAAGAGACTACAAATTGAGAAGAAAACCCTAGTAAAGTCTGAACTTACCATTCAAGAAGGCAGAGCCAGCAAGGATTTCAGGAAGTGGACAATAAATAGGTAGGAGAAGACCAAGGGAATGAGGGGTCATGGAAGCCAAGAGAAGAAAATGTTCAAAGTGAAGGCATGGTTAACTATCTGGAATTATTTATAAGAAATTTAGTAAGATTATGACAGAGATGCATTATTGAGATCAGTAGTAAACTTGAAAAGAGCAGTTTGGGTTTCATAATGAGGCTGGAACCTAACAGCGGTGGGTACAGGAAAAAAAGGTACAGCAGGGAAATATAAACAGTCGTCATAGACAGATTCTTCTTGATTTGCTGGAGAAGAGAACAGAGAAATTGTAAGAAGTAGTAGCCTCAAGGGGCAGATAGGGTTTGAAGAGGTAAATTTCAAGAGTATGTTTCAGGCTGATAAGAACGATCCCATAAAGAGGGAGAAATCATGGTGCAGGTCTTGAGAAGGCCAAAGAGATGTGATCTGAAGCTCAGAGCATAGGATCAGCCTTTGTTAGGAGCAGGGATTCATGACCCAACAGGAGGGAAGGTAGAGCACAGCTGAAGATGCAGGAAAGGAGGCAGAGCAGAGGAGATATGCATATGATTTATTCTATCTTTTCTGGGAATTATGAGACCAAATGCCACTGAAAAAGAGGTAGGAGGCAAAGGACATGGAGGAGGCTTGAGCTGAGAGTAACTAAATGGTTGTGCACTGCAAAAACTGCATCTATGATCTGGGCTCATGAATTTAGAAGGAGCCCAGATAGTACCAAATCCATCATCACTAGTGACTATGGTGGCCCAGGAGAAGGAAAGAGAACAATGAGCCGGTATTGTCAGGGAGGGTTTCATGAAGAAGAGGGGGCACTGAATCAATAGGTGGGACTCAGGTCCACACACCAGGCCCTCTGGGTTAGAAGAAGAGTAAGAACAAAGCACAGAAGTGGGATGGACAAAACAGACCAGTTGGGCTACAGGGAAGCGAGGGGAGGTAGAAATGAAAGGAAGGTAAAGATAGCACAGAGGGCCTTACAGCATAGTGGAAGGTTCTGAAGAAAGGATAAAGAGCACGGTTAAAGCAGGATTTCAGAAGATTATCATAACATTGGTATGTATAATATGCTGGAAGGAGCTTTCTGGTCAAAAGGAGTGGTCACCATAAGCTCAAGAGACCAGGATCGACTAATTAGGTTGGTACAAAGAGGATACAGGTGCTTGTCCTTAGGATGACACCTTCATCCATCCACCTCTTCCTTGAAGATTTTTCATGCCTGACAGGGAACATGAGAAGCTGAGAATATTTTCCAAGATTTTGTTCATTTTAAGCTCTTAGATGAGTCAATTCTGATGCCCATTCTCCCTGAGGAAAACAGCCCATCCACTGAATGTTCATAGCCAAACAATGTGGCAACAGTGGTGGTAGCCACTGATAGGCTCAGTGCTTGAAATACACCAGCAGCGTGCAAAGCCTGCATATACACCTTAGTACACTCAGTCCTCAGAACAACCTTTTGAAGCAGATGCTTTTACTTTCCCCATTTACAAACAAGAAAACTGTCACAGCGCAGTTGAATAATTTGCCCAAAGTCACCACGCTAGCAAAGGGGAGGAGCCAGGTTCAAATCCAGGCCAAAGTCTGGGTCATGGAACCACTGCCCACAAAGTCTTGACCAGACAGTAGACTTGTAAAGGGAAACACCACAGATGGGAAAAACCAGAGGCCCAAGCTCAGTGGGAAATGTGGCCCAAATTACTTGTGGCCAAACTGATATGCCCAGCATGTGTATGGGGTGATGACAGCCTGTGGGCCTCTCCCAGGAGGCCAGGTGGAGAATTGTCAGCTGCATAGACCCAAAGAGAAAAGCAGAGAGAAAAAGGAAGCATCAAACTTAGACCAATAAACAAACCTATTTCCTCATTATAAACCACCTTCTCCCCAGAATAATTCTACAGGAAAGCATCAAGTGCTACCCTGACACCCAGTTTTTGAGAAGAGATTATAATTGACTGATAAGGAATGGAGATTTAATAGGTAGCCCCTGGAGGCTAAAAGACTTAGTATTTTATTTCTTTGTTGTTTTCTGTGATTTTACTTATTTCTTCCATGTTTGGCTCCTGAGCCACCAATGGCTGAAGAAAGTATGAGGATGTCAAGGACACACTGCAGAGCCTTCCCAGAATATGTAACTGATAAATGTACTTATGTACTTGTTACCACTCTGGAGCCAGCAGGCTTGAGAGTAGGTACATAAAGTCAGATCATTCCCAAACACGTTCAGAGACAGAGAAGATGGAATGGAAGAGTTTATTTTGTTTCTCCTAGTAGGTCAGTTTTAGAAACACAAAGTGCTCTGGGGTCGCTTCAAAAATAAAGAAAACAGAATGTATCCGACTGCTGCCCAGACTGGGGAAGCAAATCCCCAAATCGCACAGAACTAGGAAGGATTTGGTTTCATTAAAAGCAGCTACTGGCATTTGGCCCCTGAAGATGAAAGCAAAAGCCCCTTAAACAGGCTCGAACACGAGCTGAATTTCCGGACAAGTCCCTAGGGTGCCAGGATTGTTTCAAAGGAAGGAATGAATGTCCACATCTTCCTAGAGATTTGAAAAAGCAGGGCAGTTGCTAATACGTTTATCCCAACCTTATGGAAGAGAACAGAGGATGAAGAACCAACATGTCAGGTGCTGCAGAGACTCTATGATTTAATACTCATAACAACCATATACATGTTACTATTTCCGATTTACTGATGAGAACACTGAGGCCTTGGTGAAGTTTAGTGTCATGCTAAAGTTTGCATAATAAAGAGCAGTCCCAGAAACCCAACAGAAGTTATTCTAACATCAAAGTCTATGTTCTTTCAACCACTTAACAGAAAAATTAGTGTTTCCAAGTCAGTGAGTCACATTCTCACCAGGCCAACCTGTATGTTGTCACAGATCAGGCTCCTTGGCCTTTCATGTTGAGTCCACCAAAATTCACATTCTGCTCTAGCCTAGTCCCCACAGCCAATTATCAATTATGACCCAGGCTCAATGTCTGGTTGAGAATGCTCATTTTCTAATTTGGGTATTCATACCAGCCTTCCTCCAGAAAAGATAGAGTTGGCTATGCAGGCTCTGTAAGACTTCGTAGTTAACAAAAGAGGTCAAAAAAGAAGCTAAGAAAAGTACATGCTCTAATGACACATGCTCTTATGTCTGATAGGTCACAGATCCAAGGTTCTAAGCCTTCTAGCACTGATGTAAAAAAGGGATGAAGGAAGGAAAGAAAGAGTAAAAAAGGGATGAAGGAAGGAAAGAAAGAAGGAAGGATGAAGAAAAGAAATAAAGGAGGGAGGGAGGAAAAGAAGGAAAAGTAACTTATCAGATATACTAGGTCTACAACATTAAAAAGCAAAAACACCAAATAAAATAACACAATCTGCAATGTCTTTATAATAATAGACTAAAGAAACACTGCATGGAGCTATTTTTTGAATCAGCTCTTATCCTACAGAACATTTCAATAAAAGAAGTTCTACAGGGCATTGGGACAATGCTGTCTCCAAAGCACACTTCTTGGCTCTCTGCTGAGAACAGTCAGTGTCTCAGTTTCAGAAGTCTCCAATCATACCCTTTTCCAGGGGACATCTCATTCCTGCTCTTGGTCACAAGACAATGTGCATGGACTTCTGCAAGCCTACCCCAAAAGAAAAACATTGGCCTGATGGAAATTAGATATCAGCCCCATAGTTTCATGTCCACAGTGATTTTGAGAGTATACCTAAAGACCCAGAGTCACATCCAAGGAGGGGTGAAAAGTACCTTCCTTCCCTTCAGGAGTAGCTCTGGTCCTAAAGTTTCACCTAAAACACTAGTGCCCACCAATACCTAGATTCTAGTTCAAAGGATTCTAGAAATGTGACTTTTTGTCTTAACATTCTTGTAAGAGCTCCTGAATCCCAAGGAGGAATCTAGTTTGTCAGGAGACTTTTCATCTAAGTTTTCAGACCCAGTTTACCTCACACACAACCTTCATGTCTTGCTCTGAAATTACACACTCTGCTCCCTCTCACTAAACCCTAGCTGGGACAGCAAGGGGACAAAGAGACACCCTTGCTGTCCCTCCCATGGCCTCAGCCTCAACCTCTCCACTGTGTGGGACTAGGCCAGCAAGATGCCAGAGTACGGAGCACTGGCGACGAGGAGTGTCAGCACGCAAGACTCCTTGCACCTGTTGTCAGACAAGGCTTAACAGAACCCTCTCCTGCCTTGGTTCTCCTGCGAACTGTGCACTTCAAGAGGTGAATCCAAGTGCCTTTTCCAGCCTGGGTTTCTGAGTGTCTCCATGCTGAGAGATGAAGGACTTGACATTTGGCTGCCATGCTGTTGTGAGCACGTCTGATTCTGCACAAGGAATGTGGAAATCAGAATGTACCTGTCACAGGTGTCAACCTCTGTCTGACGGGTACAGATCTAGTGAGTGGTCACAACTAGCAGATCCTCGTTGCAAATATCTTCCTTGTGACCTTTCATCTGCAGATGGGCAAGCACCAGCCTTTACATGCTAATGTGTCCCTTTATATTCATTCCATTGGTTTCCTCCTAGCTCTATGGCTGTATGATGGGAATTCATGCGAGACAGAAATGGGGTGAAGTCTATTCTCACTAAGACCACATGAGGTATGCCTGGAAATGGCATTGACTTTCTTTCTCTGGCCAATAGGATACCAGTGGAAAGGTACAACTTATATAATAAATTAACCTGCTAATCCTTAATGTATTTAAGAATATATGATTCAGGGCACCTGCATAATCCAGTTGGTTAACTGTATGCCTTTGGCTCAGGCCATGCATGATCCCGGGGTCCTAGAACTGAGCCCTATATCAGGCTCCCTGCTAAGCAGGAAGCTTGCTTCTCCCTTTCCCTCACCCCCTACCCCCGGCTCATGCTTTCTCTCTATCTCTCTCTCTGAAAGAAAGAAATAAAATCTTAAATAAATAAATAAATCTTTTCATAAAAAGAATATATGATTCAATACCACTTAACATTCTAATTTATTTTATTATTTATGTAGGTGTCCCTGCCTTATTTGGCAAAGGATTACAAATAGCTATTACATTTTGTAGAGCATAGGCAATTCTCCTACTATATTAAGTATTCATAATACACACTGGACATAATCAACTGATTACTTTTTAGGGGGCACAATTTTTCATTAAGCATACCACTATCAGTAATAACACAGTTGTTTAAGTGGCTGGCTACTAAATGGCATCATGTTCTTTCTTTGATGAGTGGTGGCTAGAAATTTGTTAGTCATATATATGTTCAGAATTTTCTCAATGAGTTTGTTAGGACAGATTTCAATTATGATTGACTTTATTATAATCTTGGCTCATCAAAACAAACTATATTTACAACCATTAAAATTTTTACTTAAATTTCTAACCAAAAAATGCTGCACATCTGAAACTTTCCAAGTCAAACTTTCAGAGATGAACACAGAATCACAACCAATATCTGCTCACCTAAAGCAGAAACCACTGAAGCCACAAACTGAAAGAAATACCTAAATGGCAATTTTGACAAGCTGCCAGAGACCAAAAGTAAACTAGCAGGAGAGTGAGTCCTGGTGGGATCCCTATGCTTTTGTGGGTTTTATCTCTAGGAACTACAGTAGGTTCTCACAGTAAAGAGCCAAGAAAGATCTCCTCATAGCTCTGGGAGAAGGAAAGTGTAACCACTTGAAACACATCAAGAACATTCTCCATAACAAAGGCCTATTCTCTAGGGAAAAGACTTTGCCTTATCCCTAGAGAACTTTATCCCTTTTAGGGAAAAATTATCAAACACCAGTACTCTCTAGATTTCCTGCCTCACCTAAGTGGGGAAGGAACTAAAAAACATTTGTAGAGGTAATAGCTCAGACACAGGTCCACTAAAAAACTAAGATTTTATCATAAAATTATAAAACACCTTTCCTTCCCAGCATCTTGCCACCACAACAAAAGAACTCCAGTATAATAGTGGATTAGTGCTGAAAGAGCTATAAGGTACAGACTATTTAAGGAGGAGTTCTTAAGGAAGCCCAAAGAAAATGAAAGAGACAAACACAAGGACACCAGAGGAATCTGAAGCTCATGGCACCTCAAGCCATAGCATACATTAAACACAGCCCAACTCCAAATGAGATTGACTTAAAATCTCACACTAGGCCTCTAGCCCAAGTTATTATTACCTAATACATTATGCCCAGCCTTCAATAGAAAATTTTAAGATACACTTAAAAAAAGACAAGGGGAAAAAACAGTCTGAAGAGATAAAACAAGAATCACAACCACACCTAGAAATGACACCCACAAACTGAAAATACCAAAGAATCAAAAATACCTATGACTGGGGCACCTGGGTAGCTCAGTCAGTTGAGTGTCCAACTCTTGGTTTTGGCTCAGGTCATGATCTCAGGGTTCTGGGACTAAGCCCTGGATCAGGCTCCACATTCAGCAGAGAGTCTGCTTAAAATTCTCTCTCTTCTTCTCCCTCTGACTCTCCCCCCATCACTTACACATGTGCTTTCCTTCTCTAAAATAAGTAAATAAATCTTAAAAAAAAATAATATGATTTATATCTTAGGGGCTCCAATGGAAAAAGTAAACACATATAAAAACAGATGGATAAAGTAAACAAAGAGGCAGAATTTTTAAGAGAGAATAAAAAAATAAGTGTTACAAATAAAGTAATGAACAAAAATAAAGAATATCTTTAATGGGCTAATCATAAGACTGGACATGACTGAGAAAAGAATCAGTGAGCTTGAGGATATGTCAACAGAAACCCAAGACTGAAAGACAAAATAAATAAAGAATGATAAAAACAACATCCAAAACCTGTGGACAGTTTTAAGAAACGGAGCATATGCATACTCAAAATATCAGAAAGAGAAAAAAGAGAATCAAACAAGAAACATCTAAAATAATATGAGTCAAGAAGCTGCCAGAATTAATAAACTACAGATCCAGAAACCTCAGCAAACACCAAATGGGATAAATGCCCAAAAAACCCTACATCTAGATCAATCATATTCAAGTTGAAGGAAACCAAAAACAATGGGGAAAAAATATTTTTTAAAAAGCCCTGCCTGGGCAGCCCGGGTGACTCATAGCGCCACCTTTAGCCCAGGGCCTGATCCTGGAGACCGGGGATGGAGTCCCACGTCAGGCTCCCTGCATGGAGCCTGCTTCTCCCTCTGCCTGTGTCTCTACCTCTCTCTCTCTCTCTCTCTCTCTGTGTGTGTGTGTGTGTGTCTCATGAATAAATAAATAAAATCTTTAAAAAAATAAAATCAAATAAAATAAAATAAATAAAAAGCCCTGCCTACAGAGAAACAAGGATAAAAGTTAAAAGAGTTATATCAGACTTCTCATTGTAAGTCATGTAAGAGAAAAAAAAATGGAGCGAAATGTTACAAGTGGTGAAAGAAAACCATCAACTGGAATTATATATCCAATTAAATTTTCCTTCAAAAGTGAAAAAGAGGGACACCTGGGCAGCTCAGTGGTTGAGCATCTATCTGCCTTTGGCTCCGGACATGGTACCGGAGTCCCAGGATCAAGTCCCGCATCAGGCTCCTGCAGGAAGCCTGCTTCTCCTCCCTCTGCCTATGTCTCTGTCTCTCATGAATAAATAAAACATTTTTTTTTAAAAAGTGAAGAAGAGGGCCATCTGGGTGGCTCAGTTAGTTAAACGTCTACCTTTGGCTCAAGTCATGATCCCAGTATCCTGGGATCCACCTCCATCAGGCTCCCTGTTCAGTGGGGAGTCTACTTCTACTTCTCCCTCTCCTCCTGGCTCATACTCTCACATGTGCACTCTCTTTCTTTCTCTCGCTCTCAAATGAATAAAATTTTTTTTAAGTGAAGGAGAAATAAGACTCTCAGACAAATCAAAACTTGAAGTATTCATTACGAGACCTGCCCTATAAGAAATGCCAAGAGAAATTCTTCAAGGAAAAGAAAAATCATATAGTCAGATATATATAAGAGTATAAAAGAAAAAAAGAGTATAAAAGAAGAGCTAAATGAAAGTAAGACCTTTTTTAGTTTTCTTATTCTTAATTGATCTAAAATATAACTGTTTGAGCTAATAATAGTAACAATGAATTGGGTGACTGCAGCATATGGACTAGCGAAATGATGACAGCAATGTCATAAGAGACAGGAGGGAAGAATTGGGAATATTCTGTTATGTAATATCTGCACTACACATGAAGTGGTACAATGTTATCTGAGGTTAATAGTTGTAAGTTGGTATCGTAAGCTCTAGGAAAACAAATTTTAAGTATAATTGATAAGAGAATGAAATGACTCGTATGTGTATAATCAAAACAAAAAAAAGCAGAAAAAGAGAGGGAAGAAAAACAATAAACATGTGCAACAAACAGAAGTCAGTCCAACTCTATCAATAATTACTTTAAATGTGAATATTCATTTAAGTATACCAATTAAAAAACAGAGATTGTCAAAGATATTTTTAAAAAATCACGTAACTGTAGGTTGTCTACAACAAAACCCACTTGTAACATAAAGACTCAGGCAGGTTAAAAGTAAACACTAATTTTAAAAAAATAGAAAGCTGAAAAGGGAAAGTATATTCATTTCAAACAAAGAAGACCTCAGAACAAGGTAAATTACCAGGAATTAAAAGGATATTACATAGTAATAATGGAGTTAATTCTCTAAGAAGATATAACAAACCTTAGTATATAACAAACAGACTGTCAAAATACATGAAGCAAAAACTGATAGAATCACAAGGAGGAAAAGATAAACCCACTCTTATAGTTGGAGACTTCAACACCTCTTTTTCACTTGATAGATTAAGCAACCAGAAAAGAAGGATAGAGTTGACCTGAATAGCACTACAATCAACTTGAACTAATTGACATTCACAGAATATTTGACTCCAAAACATCAGAATACACATTCTTCTCAAGCTCACATGGAACATTCACCAAGACAGACCACTTACTGGACCATAAAATATACCTTCACAAATCTGACAAAACAGAAATCATATAAAATATGTTCTCAGACTACAATAGAGTTAAACTGGAAATCCAAGAAGAAAGCTAGAAAATCCACAAATACTGGGAATTTAAACAACTCACTTCTAAATAACACATGAGTCAAAGAGGAAGTCTCAAGATAAATTAAAACATTTTTGGATCCAAATAAAATGAAAATACAACTTACCAAAATTTGTAGGTTACAGCAAAAGCAATGCTTCCAGGCCAATTTATAGCACAAGATGCACATATTAGAAAAGAATATCAATCTAAAATCAACCATCTTTAAGCTTTCACCTTAAGAGACTGCAGAATGAAGAACAATTTAAGCTTAAAGCAATCAGAGAAGAGAAACAAGGAAAATTAGAGCAGAAATCATTGAATCTGAAAACAAACAAAAAAAAACAATAGGGAAAAATCAATGAAACCAAAAGCTGGTTCTTTAAAAAGACTAATAAAATTAATAAACCTATAGCTAGGTAAAATAAGAAAACAGGAGACAAGACACAAAACACCAATAACAGAAATAAAAAAGGGGTTATTACTACTAATTCCAGGGCATTAAAAGGATAATAAAGGCTCACTACGAATAATTCTATGCCAACAAATTTGATAACCTAGATAAACAGAACAATCCTTGAAAGATCTAAGCTAAAAAATCCACACATGGAAAAATCAATAATTGGGATAGCTCAATATTTACTGAACAAATTATTAATATCTTCCAAAAAGAAAGCAGTATGCCCTGATGGTTTCACTGGTGAATTTCACCAAACATCTAAAGAAAAAAATTATACCAATTTTCCACAATCTTCAAAAGAAAACAGAAGCAAAGGGAAGACTTCCTAACTCATTCTGCAAAGTCAGCATTACCCTAATACCAAAACCAGATAAAGACATTACAAGAAGAAAAATTACAGGTCAATATCTCTCATGAATCTCCATGCAAAAATTCTCAACAAAATATTAGCAAATATTCAACAATGTATAAAGATAATACACCGCAACCAGGTGGGATTTATTCCAGGTATGCAAGGCTGGTTCAACATTCAAGAATCAATCAATATAATCCTCCATGTCAAGAGACTGTAAAAGAAAACATACAATCTTATCAATAGATGTAGGAAAAGCATTTGATAAATCCAACAATGAAAGCTCTTAGAAAACTAGGAATAAAGGGGGACTGCCTCAACTTGATAAAGAACATCTACAAAAAAACCTACAGCTGACATCAGACTCAGTGGTGAGAAAGTAAATGCTTTCCCACTAAGATCATAAACAAGCAAGGATGTCCACTCTCATCACTCTGTTCAACATGGTACTGGAAGTCCTAGCTAGTACAAAAAGACAAGGGAAATAAATAAAAGGTACAGATTTAGAAGGAAGAAATTAAACTACCTCTGCTTGCTGGTGACATGATTGCCAGTGAAGAAAATCCTTTAAAAGGTAAAAATAAATCCCTACAACTAATAAATGATTATAGCAAGGTTGTTATACAAGCAATACTAAATAAACTGGAAAAACTCAGTTGCTTTTCTATATAACAGCAATAAACAACTAGGATCTGAAATTTAAAAACAAAACATTTACAATAGCATCAAAAATATGAAATACTTATGCACAAATCAAACAAAATATATACAAATTTTATATGCAGAAAACTACAAAACTCTTATAAAAGAAATCAAAGGAAATTTAAGTTAATGGACAGATATTCTGTGTGCATAGATTAGAATGCCAATTCTTCCCAACTTGATCAATAAATAGATTCAACACAATCCAAATCAGAACCAGAGCAACCTATTTGGTAGGTATTGACAAACTGAATCTAATGTTTATGTAAAAAGCCAAAAGACTTGGAAGACCTAACATAATGCTGAATAACTACAAATTAGAAGATTCACTACCAAGCTATAGTAATTAAGACAATGTGGTATTTGCAGAAGAACAGATACATGGATCAAGAGAACACAACAAAGAGCCCAGAAATTGACCCAAACAAATCTAGTTAACTGATCTTTGAGAAAGGAGCAAAAGTAATTCAATGAAGAAAATACAGTCTTTTCAACAAATGGCACTTGGACAGTTGGATGTCCATATACAAAAGGAAGAAAATAAAAATAATCTAGACACAGCCCTAATACCTTTAACAAAAATCAATTCAAAATGTATCACACAAAAAAAATGTATCATACACTTTAAAATAAAACTCAAAACTATAAAGCTTCTAGAAGAAAACATAAGAGAAAATCTAGGTGATCTTAGGTTTGGTAATGAATTTTTACACAGAATATCAAAAGCACAGTCTGTGAATGAAAATTTGGACTTTATTAAAATTTAAAATTTCTGTCCTGTGAAAGACATCAGTAAGGGAATCAATACACAAGCCACAGACTGGGAGAAAACATTTACAAAACACATACCTGATAAAGGAATGGTATCCAAAATGTAGAAACCTCTTAAAACTCAACAAGAAAAAAAATCCAATTTTACATGCACATAGGATCTGAACAGATACCTCACCAAAGAAATACAGATGGTAAATAAGCGTATGAAAAGATGCTCAACATCATATATCATTAAGGATTACACATTAAAACAACAACAAGATACCACTAAACACCTATCGAAATGACTATAGTCAAAAAACAGACAATGCCATTGCCAGCAAGGACACAGAACAACAGGAACTCTCATTCATTATTGATGAGAACGCAAAATGGTACAGTCACTTTGGGAGATAGTTTGGCAGTTTCTACAAAGCTAAACACAGTCTTACCATACAATCCAGCAATCATGTTCCCAGATATTTTCCAAACTGATTTGAAAACTTAGGTCCACACCAAAGCCTGTACCCAAATGTTTATAACAGCTGTATTCATTCATTATCCCCCAAAACTGGAAGCAACTAAATCATCCTCAACAGGCGAATAAATAAATTATGGCACACTATGGGTATACAATGGAATATTACTCAGCAATAAAAAGAAATGAACACCAAATCACAAAAGGACATGAATGACACCTGAATGCATTTTGCTAAGTGTAAGAAGCCAGTCTGAAAAAGTTACATACTATAATGACTCCAATTATAGGACATCCCGGAAAAGGCAAACCTATAGGGATGGTAAGATGATCAGCAGTTGCCAGGAGCTCAGAGGAAGAGCACAGGGCTAAAGAGGTGAAGCAGAGAACATACATTTTAGGCCTGTGAATCGCTCTAAGCGATATTGTCATAGTGGATACATGCCATTATGCCTTTGTCAATAAACACTTCCAGCACAAAGGATAAAACTTAATGCATGTAAAAGTTTAAATATCATTTAGGAAGTCAAGTGATCACAAAGATGGAACAGACACTATGACAAAAGAACCTAACTGTATTATAAATGCATGAAACAGTATCACTAAAGGAGGCCAAAGTAAAGGTGCTGACCCCAGGCAACTTTGGAAATGAGTGGAGTTTCTAACATTACAGGCACAAAGGAACTGTCCTCAAGTTGATAAGGTTGTGCTCCACAAGAATACAGGTTAAGAATTCCAGTACAACTCTATATGTATACTGGAAGTGAACAATTAAGTAGACAGTGAACGATGGGAATCGGGTTTCTCACTGCCAGAATGGGAGTTAAATATAAGCCAAAGAAAACTGAAAGGATTCATGTGGTAATGCATTATAGTTGCAGACATCATTAGGAACTTATATTTTATTTGATAAAGATGTTTACATTCAGAAACATAGAAATTCATACATAGGTAGATTAGTATACACACATCTATTTCCTTGTACTGCGAGCCCAGAGAGCCAAGAATCAACAGTGGCACAGTAGCAACAAGCACATCTACCACTCAGATCTTGATTCCCAATACCATTCTCCAAAACAGCGGTCAATTCTATGAATGGGGCAGGAAATATATAGGATGAACCTGGAACATCTTGTAGTGTTAAAAAAGTAAGGAAGTGCTTAGAAGAAAAGAAACGTGAAATGCCACAGGTGTGTCAAAGAAACATAGGAGCTAACTGAAAGAGCTCCCAATGGCCCAAGCTGGAACAATCTGAGCAAAAAATAAATAAAATAGTCTTGTATTATAAACTCAAGTATAGAATAAATGAGTACATAAAAATATAAACAAACTGGAGATAATATATAAATCTCTTATGCCAAAGGACTGCAAATAATTTATAGACACTAACCCCTCAGGCAGTTAAAGCATAGCTTCCCACTTCTTAAGTGTAGGATTCACATAGTGAGTTCCTTCCAAAAAGTGCAGTATGGAAAAGGGTGGAGAGTAACTTTTCAGTGGAGAAACCAGACAAATATTACTTCAACCAGGTGAACAAGGTGATAAATGTTGACAGTATGTACCCTTGATATGATACGATGTGACAAAAATGTCAATTTACTTCTGTGGTGTTCTTCCTAGAAACCCACAGCCTGAATCTAATCGTGAGAAAAACATCAGACAAATTCTTATTGAGGGGCATTCTCCAATAAACCTGACCAGTTCTCCTCAAAACTGTCAAGGTCATCCAAAACGAGAAAGATCTGAGACCCTGCCAGACAAAAGGAGCCTCAGGAGACATGACAACTACATATATGGTGGCATCCTGGATGGGATCCTAGAACAATAAAAATTTTAAAATTAAAAAAAAAAAAACATTACTTTAAAAGTAAGAAAATATGAATAAAGAGACTTCCGTTAACAATGTATCAATACCGGTATACTGGTTCAACTATTACAACAAATGTACCATACTACATATAAGATGTGAATACCAAAAAAACTAGATGTGGGAGATAGAACTTTCTGTACCATCTTCTCAATTTTCCTGTAAATCTAAAACTGTTCTAAAAAATAAAGTCTCTTCTATTTTAAAAATTAAACTTTTCACTTATCATTGTGTACTATTCTATATATGTAATTCTTTGCTTACAATATACTAAAAAATATTTTAATCAAATAAATTATATAACCTATAACTTTTGCCATAAAAGACAAAGGGTCCAGCTTTTGAGAAATTTGAACTTATATTTGCTTGTCACTAGGGTGAGAATCAAGACATCCTTTTTATTTATGCATTTATTAATTTTATACTACATCAATTATGGTACAACATATATTACATTTTTCATCCCAAAATTCATCAGTTCTAAAAAGAAGTTATTACGCTTTGTAGTAATGGCGAGAGGTAAAATTAGACAATGGACAAAACAAATACTAAGGCAACAGACTGCAAGCAGTATCTTAAAATATGCAGGCACAATCAATGAGAAACACTGCGAGCTCAGCTGGCCTTATATGATCTTTCTCCTTCCTGTTTTTGCTAAGTATTTCATGCTACATTTTCTTGGTTAATTCTTCAGCATTTTCTCCAATACAGATCCATATTATTTTATGTCTTATAATTGGTTTTTCCCCCAGGTTCTTCTCCCTTTAACTGTGACCTACTGATCCCAAAGGATGGTGCGTAAAACATAAGAATCTCATTTACCTATGTTGGTAAGACCAGGGTTTACCAATGTCATCGTTTGCTTTTGATATACATGCTGGTTGGCCTCTGAGAAGGTTGACCTGCCTCTCTCTTCCTCCCCCTTCCCCTTGCACCCATCAGTCAACAGCTGCCCCATGGAAATCGGCAGGAAGATCCTTTCTGGCTAACGCTTCTCTGAAGAAAAGGGTAGTGGGATGTCTGTAGCCCGAAATAGGCTTGCGTTAAGTCATGAAACTACCCTGCCTCCTTCCTGTGACAGAATTTATCCTTAGCCTACTGTGGCCTGAGTTTTGATTGAACTCAGAAAGGTGTAAAAGCCAAGTAAGTAGTAGTGAGAATGGCTGAGAAACTTCTGTTATTTTTTGAGGAGCTAAAATGCTGGTAGGGCCTTATTCTGTATTTGTTAAATGGATAAATTTATGAATTTAGAAGGCATTGTAATGTTTCACTGATGTGTAACTTGTATAAATCCCTAGAATAATAGCATTTTCAAGCTTCAGAAAGGACCTGGAGAGAAATCTTGTTGTCTAACCCTTTTATTTTCTAAATGATGAAATTGGCTCAAAGAGGTCAATTAACTTGCTAAAGGTCACACATCTGCTTAAATCTTAAACCACAACGCTTTATTATTACCAGCTTCCAACTTAAATATATGATGTAGTACAACCCATTTGTTTGTATGCAGCCTAGTTAATCCCAAGGTCCTTCATGTCTCTCAAGGTGTTATTTATAACTTCTCTCTCCTTTCTCTCTCTTTCTCTCTCCCCCCATACCTCTTTTGCACTTTGTATGAATATATTTATCTACATGTATTTTTCCTCTTCCTCCCCACTTATCCTCAGGTAATGCAACATGACTTCAGAATTAAAGAATTAATCTTGCTGACCATTACACCCTATCCCCAGGAAGAGGGCATCATAAAACTCCCTATGGTTTAACAAGGATACTGTGTGTCTTCCAAATCAAATCAGCAAGCTTGTGATTTTTTAAATCGGAAATTCTTTTGGATTAGTGCTTAATTGGCAACATTACTAATTCGATTAACAATTAACTTAATCAATACAAAGAAATCCAAACCTGATATTAACCTGGCACAAATCGGAGTTTCAGACGTGGTGCTCCCATACATAAGTGCGTTGTCTTTGCCTCAAACATGAATTATGTGGTTATTACTAATGCAGTCCTCATGCAAGAATTTATTCTTGATCATGTCTCACACTTGGGAATACTTATGTGAACTGTCCCCTAATCTGCCTTCAAATGCCTCATGGAAGCATTCCCTATACTTTGAATGTTCAGAGGAACTATGACAGGATAACCCACCGGTCCAATCAAACCCAGCTATATAACTACATACTCAGTCTAAGTTCTTGGTCCTAGCTCCCAAGAGTAGAGACAGTTTTATAAAGGGTTCCAAAATCCTGTCATGACCAAAATTCTCTATTCACTAGCTTTGTCTAATGAAAAAAAAATTCCTTGTTTTAGCCTTCAAAGGTTACTCTTAAAATGCAAGGCAACACCTGTCACTGTCAGTCAGGAACCTTTTGGCTGTAATTAGCTTATCAACACTGGGTGAAAGGACAGCTGAGTTTTGATAAGAATGAAGATTTCACAGTCTGGAATAGAAAGTAATAGAGTAATTAGGACCTGAATAGCCCCGGATTGGTAGAAGGGTACTATGGAAACCCAATCAGCATTCCAAATAATCAGTTTACAGGCCTGCAGATAAAACACAGGCATGAAGATCATGGATTGCCGGATTGCTGTTAAGAGTCACTGCTCTGTTAATATTAGGTAGAGCAAATTGAGAGATATTTTTCCTGACTTCAAAGAGCTTCTCATCATTGGAAGTATACACCCAGTGGTGGGATGGTCATGGTGAGGGGCTAGAAGAAGTACTGAGGAAAAGGGTAGTCTAATGCAGGTAATAACCCATTTGTGGCCCATGAAATTAATGTAGGGGTCATGATCAGTATTGTTTAATGGAATGGAATGGAATAGAAAGTTTCAAGGTGCATTACACCCAATAACGACATTGTTTAGTGAAACGTTTGTTTCAGTCATCTGTGTATACAAATGTGCCTAAGGGTAACATGGGGATTATGGTAAGAAAAGTAAAACACTGGTTTTGATGACTTTCAGAAACCATAATTTTATTATTCATCTTGCCTCTCCACTTGGTTTTATACCACCTGGTCCAGGGTAGGTGCTCAAAAACTGTTATGCATAATATCAAGCAGAAACAACAGAATCTTGGAATCTTGACAACACTGCATGGTAGGTATTCAATTTTACAGAAGATAAGATTAAATTACCTGTTTATGTTAAATGACCTGTCCAAGGCCACACAGGTGATAAGCTTGTAAGGGCAATATTTGAACCCAGTCAGAACAGGGCTCTACAAGCCCAGATGTAGGGAGTACTCCATGGTACTCTTTAGAAGCTTGATGATAAAACACAAAGATTAAAAGTAGAAATTCATCAAAACTTTTTAGCTAATTAAAAGTCAATTCATGAGGCTCTGATATAAATGGCAATGATTCCAACTTGCCAATTCTCATTATTAAAATAAACAGAACTCTAAATCACACAAGCTAAAGTGGCAGTGCCCGAATGTGGATCCATAGATTGGCTACATTACAATCACTGGAGGAGCTTTATAAAAATACAGATTCTCAACCTTCATTCCTAGAAAATCCGATTGAATAATTATATTGGCAAAAACCCCAAGGCACAGACAAGTTTGGGAACCATGAACCTATTTCCATCCCTAGATAAAAGATCTCACAGTGTTTACCTGGAAGAAATGTTGGAGACCATTTAACCCTTGGATGGCAATAGGTTTCATCTTAAGTGCCAACTGCAAATGATAAATAATACTCCTTGGAGGATCAGTAGAGATAGATTGCAAAGAGCATACAGGCTTGATCAGGAAAAGCCCCAAGATTAATTTACAATGTCTGTTACGGATGAGGAGGTAGGGGAGAGCACTGCTATGATCCAACCCCTTCATTTTCCAGTCCCATAGTGACAAGGGTTTGAAATCTAGGCTTCCTCACTCCTCATCTAGTGCTTTTTTTTTAAGATTTTACTTATTTATTTACAGAGAGAAAGCATGTGAGTATGGTGGGGAGGGAGGGGCAAAGGCAGACAGAGAAAGGATCTCAAGCAGACTTTGCGCTGTGTGTGGAGCCTGACTCAGTATTCGATCCCACGACCCTGAGATCATGACCTGAGCCAAAATCAAGAGTCGGACACTCAACCAACTGAGCCATCCAGGCGCCCTGGTACTTTATTTTTAAAAAAAATTCCATTCTCCTAGTCTGGTGCTTTATTTAAAACAATTTCCACTATCCATTATAAGACATATCAGAAACACTGGTTTCTAGAGTGCCTCCAAGCTAGTATATGGCAGAAAGACAACATTTGCTTTACTTGAAAGATTAAAGCAAATCTTCCCCAATTGTTTCTCCTCATTAATGCCTCAACTACTTTAAAAGGTTGGTAGTATATTTTCTTCCACTATTAGTTATAAACTCTTAAATACTGAGATCCCTCGAGAATTAATAAAAAAAAAAAAATCATGCTTAAAAAAAAATCGCCAAGCACCATTTCTTACAGGTTTAAATTTATACTAAAGAATACATGACTAATATAATAGAATACAATATCTTCTCTTGAAAATGGTTTTAATAAAAATATAGAGCATTAAAAAAATGCTGGAAGCCTAAACAGAGAGAAAACACCACTGAGAAAGGGAAAATGTACAAGAGAGGATGCCTGGGGTATCAAGGGACCCAGTTCACTTCAAAACTATGCCTAGAACAGCCTGGTCATAAAATGTGCAACCCTTCAGCTGAGGCCTTAGGCAAACTACTTGACATCAATTTTTCTCATCAGTTAAATACAGGTAGTAACTCCTACTCCTCAAAGCTGTTTCAAGAATTAATCAAGAAAAACTTCATGTTCCAGAAAGGGCTCAGAACATTTCCTGGTATATATAGTTCCACAGTAAGTGTTTATTAATCTACACATTGGACTTGGGCAAAGAACTTCTTATGTACTGAGAAACCCTTACATGAAAATCAAAACTGAGGTCTATTCAACACAGGGTACTATTTGAACTGAGACCCCATGGATCCTCTAAGACTGAAAGTCAAAGCAGGGGTCACAACTCAAGGTACGGCTCACTGTGTTACCTGATGAATGGACATGTGACATCCTTTCCATCTCTATCCACTACTTACTGCCCATCAGTAGTTTCCAGACAGAGGAAGCCCAAACCATGGGAGGCTCCCAGGAAGGTGGCCCATCGACCCAGCTTCTCTAAGCAGTGTTTAGGTGGCACTCAGGAAAACAAGTATTTCTGGCACTGGAAGCTCCATTTGTAGATCAAACGCAACGCTTTCTAGGGAACTAAACATTTTGACTTCTTCCCTTCTCCAGCATGTCTGCCCAATATTTCCAATAGGTACTTTTGAACAACACCTATTCTGAGGTGATATGGTAAATTGCAAAACATTAATTTACTATTAACATAATTACAGGGCTTTTTCTGCTCTCTAGAATTTGTTTAGTGCTTGGGGCCAAATCCCTTTCACTCTCACAATACGTCCTTTGTTTTAAAAAGGAGATACTCTACAGTGTCTGATGGGGGGGGGTGCCCTTTGAAATTTCCTATTATCACTGTCATAGCTGCCTGTAATCAGAGGCCATGAAATAGACAAAAGGTTTCTTTAAAATGCCTATAGTTTGCTAATAATCAAATGTCTTCCTTTGAGTCTCTCCTCAAAATATATTTTTAAATAATTGCTCAGTCCTAAGCTTTCCCTAATAAGGTTCCATTTAAATAAATTTGGAAATAGTTTCCTTCTTTTAAAGAAAGCCACTCAATTTGGAAATGTCAGATAAAAATACATGTACATTATAAGGCTATCACCTATTTTCAGCTTTGTTTTTCCAGGCTCTCTTTTCCTTTCTTTCTTTCTTTTTTTCTCCTTCTGTTTGCTGTTCCCAGCAGCTTCTGGGAGCTTCCTCACCCAAGAGGACAGGGCTCATCAGATCACAAACAATTTCATCTGTTTTCCTGGCTGTAGCCATTATACGAACAAAACTGGCCCCCATCGCCTGATACAGCCCTTCTGAGTCACCCCAGCTCCCCAAACCCCAGCTGAGGCCACGTGACTGAAATGAAACCAACTTGCCCTTAACTTTGGAAAATTAGCCACTCTCCTCC
>NC_132848.1:65605397-65625397 GCF_048164855.1 Canis lupus baileyi
TGAAAGACACCCATGGGTGGGTAATGATCTCAGCAGCTACACTGACAGTTTCTCGTGTTCTAATTCACCTTCACAAATCCATGGCATCATTTTTTGGCTAAAGTAATGTCAGTTGGTGACATTTGCAGCAAGCATAAAAAGGACCCCCCATGGCAGCCATTTTTATTTGATTCTTAAGATCCAAAGGCTGCTGAAAGAACAATTGAATGAAGTTGAGGATTGGAGAAGCTTGATTTTCTTGTTCTCTGTGAAATGAAACTCTAGTCTTTTTCTTCCCTTTCCCCTTAAAAGCAAAAGTCTGCTAGGGGGTTGTAGCTGTGTCAAAGCCGCTGGGATGCCACTGCTGATCACTTTAATTACTACGACTAAGGAGGATAAAATTAAAAGTAGCACCATTGAAGCAGTGGAAGAAAGCTTGCCTAGATGTCGGTGAACTGTGAAATATAAAAATTGCATACCAATACATTTTTATGGAAAGGAAACAAGGAATTACATTACTTATTCTTGAAGAGTTTGTCCTTAAATTGTTCAAGTTTTACTAGTGCATCTATCTATGGCAGATTGTAGACCATTTCAGAACGATAAGGAAAACAGTAACTTGAAGACATGCTGTGAAAGGACTAAATATTTTTTCTGCTTATGTCCAAAGTGGTTAGTTCTGATCCACTTTCTATTTTTGGAAATACTTAAATTTGTTGTATTGAAATACAAGCTCTTTCCTTGCACCATAACAGGACTTTTGCCTTATGCTGAAGATGTTAGCAAAGAGAAAAGTAAAGCTTAAGAGTACTACATTCAGTACTTTTGAGAAGGGAAAGATTGGGAACCTGTTTTAAATGAATATAAACAAGTTAGTTTCTTTTCACCGCTGTGTATTCAGTAGGACAAAGGGGAATTTAACCTGATTTGTAAAATCCAAGAATAAGTAAAAAAAAAAAAAAAAAACGAATTTAAAAAAAAAAATCACAATCACAGTAGGGCCTCAGAAACATTCTCTGAACACCAGTTATGTGATAGGTAGGACCAGTGCTTTGAAATCAGGCAGTGATTTTTCATTTTTACTATGCCATTTACAAGATGTATGACCTTGGGCAGTGTATTTAAGTGAGATTTGATTTCTATCAAATCAGAGAGATAGTAGTTACTACAGAATTGTGAGCACTGAACAAGTCAACGTGTGAAAACACTGTGCACAGGGACAGAGCTAGTATTTACCAAAAAAGTTGTTACAACCTGTTTTATATAAAAAGATGTGTGTGAGGAGGGTGACCTTCCAAAAATACAGCTTTCATCAAGCCCTCCCAAAGAGTGCATCCGTCATACAAAAGCCAGATTATCCTACGTAACAGTCTAATTCCAAATAATACTGTATGGCAAAAGGTAAATGTCATCAGACTCATTCATAGAAATAGGAAGCCAACTACTTCAGTTTATTTAAGGTTATTTAGACTAGGCAGGTAAATGAAAGATACATAAATTTCCTACTGTATTGGATTTTTCAAGTGCACTTTCCTTTTTAGTGACAGCCATTTCCTAAGTGACCTTACCTATGCATCCCAGTGAAAAGATTCCTTTTTCAGCAGATAGTAAACAGATGATTTATTTACAGCTAATTTATTTTTGTCTTTTTTGAATGCAGAATGGTCAAAAAATAGCAATAACACATTTCTACTTGGATAGGTTTAAGTAAACCATTATTGTCAGAAGTACTCATCTACATATCTGAGCAGTTTGGACTGAATGCTGTACAAAAATAACCATCATCCGTACTCTCTGGTTATTTTGTTCCTTTGACATAAACAGTATGTCTCTACTGAGCAAAAGATCCATAGATTTTTGTTGTTAACTATTCTGTAAATATTACTGCAAAAATCAACTTTTTAATGGAGCTTACATATAAAAATTAAAATGAAATAGTTTTACTTATAATGAATCTGGAAATTAATACTGTCAATTAAATAAAAATTGTTGCATAATCAATTGCTATAATCACAAGCTTTTCCTTTTGACCTTAACAATTAGCTTCTATTTTTTCAGTTGGTTCTTTGTCTTAAGGGAAGTTAATGGGTAAGAAAACAAACAACGCAGATATGCCATCCCACTGGAGAGCTCTAGGCCCAAGCAAAATTGTCTCTGTGGTGTTAGGACATTAGTAGAAAAGTAAATCAAGGCAATCTGATAGGGAACTAGAATTCTGTCAATCAGGCTCAAGATTTTGTGCTGTGTCCATAAACTTTGTTTACTGTAGGGTTTTATGAGTTGTAACCTGCCCTTGCAGTCTGTTAATGAGGCTAAATCTTGCTACTTGAGAATTGAATTACAGCACACCTCTGGGCTAATGGTTATAAACAGAAAGTCCCATTAGGGCTGCATTCTGATTTGTTCATTTGCATTTTTTTCTATTGTATAGAGAACAATAACGGGTAAATAGGTACAAACAAACAATTTACATGGAAATTGATAAAGTGTCCCTAATTAGTATTTAGAGTTGGTTTTATTAATGATTGCCTGTGTTAAATTGCACTCTTGGTAAGCTCTTAGAAACATTTGCAGATGAGAGTATTATTGGAGGAGGAGAGAGACCAAGGGGACGTGGTAGCTTGTGAGAAAAAAATTAGGTTCCCATTTTGTATTTGGAAAGGTAGAATCATTTATTTCATTTTAACTCAGTTAAGATGACCCAAGACCGCTTCATCTTAGTCTGAATCACCAAATTCCAGCTCTGCAAGAAGTTATTATTCACGCAGTGAAATTCACTTAAACCTAGTTGCCTGAGGCATACCAAATAATGATTTTTATTAGTGCTCTTAACTTTTCTTAAGTTTGAAAGATGAAAGTTTAGTAAAAGCTCAATTTTCCTTAGTTGGTCGTGTAATTTGATACTTTTGGGGATCAAATATTTTCTCGGTTTAGAGCAAGGGCTCTGTCTGTAGTCCAACAGACCTGGGCTGGACTCCCGGTTCTGACATCCATTCTAGTTGTTGTGAATTTAGAACTCTAAACCTAAATGTTCTCATTGGTAAAAATCGGGATGTGAAAATTAAATGAGATCATGCATATAAAAGCTAAGAAATATCAGCAACCATTACCAGAATCACCATAATCGAGCATGTATCTCCTTTTATTCTTAGTATATTTTCCAAGTTCAGAAATATTAGTAGAGAACTGCAGATTTATGCATATTATGCTCCCATCTTCAGTCTTACCCTGCCTACTGCATACTACTCCTCTAATTACAAGTAAGGTTTTGTCTCTAAATATTGAGAGAATTTCCCTGGAATGTGGGTCTCCCTTCTTTTGCTTTTACCACAACTTCCACCCACCCCTCATGAGATGGAAACCTACCATCTCATCTTTTCCTTCCTTCTCCTCAGATTTTTAAAATAACTTTTATTTATAAAAGTAGTACACTTAGAGAAAATTAGAAAATGAAGACAAACCACAGTAAGAAAACAAAAATATCACATTTCCACACCCAGATGTTTCCATCATAACGACTTTGCGAATACCCTTCCAAGTTTTTCTCTATATATGTATATCTATATGTGTATTTATTTTGCCAAAATGAGGTTATTACTGAATAAACTTTTTTTTCCAGTCAACTTGTATTTTCCTTTCATTTAGTACTATGGTTATATTCAGATTTCTGTAATTGATGCAGCAATGTCCCTTAAAAATGGTTTGTTCAAACCACTGTCTAACCCAGGACTATACACTATATCTGGTTAGGTTTCTTTTGTTGGTGGTGGTGATGGTGATTGGTTAGTTGGTTTTTGTTGTGTGTTTGTTTTCATAACTTTCTTGTTAAAATGACCAAGTCAGTTATCCTGAATATCATACCTGAATTTATTTGGTTGCTTCCTTGCCGTGCCATTTATCATGTTTCTCTATCCTCTGTGTATATGATAAACTGAAGTTTTATTGAAAGGCCTAGTGAATTCACTTTAAACATTTGGGCTGGAATATTATTGGTGGTGTGCACTTTATGTCCTTCACATCAAAAAATTTAACATACCGTTGACCCAGCATTAATGATGCCAAGACTATTAGATTAGTGGACCCTAATCCCTGATTTAGTTCTGATCTCTCCATTTACAAGAGGTTTCTCCTTGCAACTAGGAAATAGTGGTGTTACTTAAGCATATGTTCTAATTACTATTGCTGTGTAAAAACTACCCCAAACTTAGTGGTGTAAAAAAAAAATTGTTTTTATGCTCACCGATTCTTTGGGTCAGAACTTAAGGCACAGTGGGGATGCTTTGTCTCTGTTGCGCATTTGTCTAAGGAGACTTGAATAGTTGGGGTTGACTTAAAATGGCTAAGGACTGTGGTCTTCTGAATGCCTCTTCTTTCACATGTCTGGTATGTGGGCCAAGGAGTCTCAAGGCTTAACTTGTCTGGCATGACAGCTGGGTTCCCAGAGAGTAAAAAATGCTAGAATTTCAAGAGAACTGGGCAAAAAGGGGTATGGCTTTTCCTACCTAGCTTTGGAAATCACCCACAACACTTAACTTATTCTACTGATTATAATACAAGTGCCTAAAGCTGGCCGAGATTCAAGGGGAGAGGAATTAAACTCTACCACTTGATGAGGGAATGGCAAGGTCACATCGCAGAGAACATGTGGAATGAAAAATACTGTCATGGCCATCTTTGGAAAATACAGTCTGCCACAGCATAATACAAATATCTGGTTTCCCATCAGACATTTATCAAAGAGCTTTAATAACTGTTGATAATCTATGCCAGAGTCATTCTTTTATGAATGACAAGATTATGTTTTTGTAATTTTACCTCTTAAAAATTATTATAGCTGGTATTATTGTATGACATGGCGCTTTCTCTCATTGACTAGGACTATTTAGTTACCCTAAAATTCAGAAAGACAAGATAATTGCTTGATTCTTTTCTTCTAATTGCAGATTTTCAGAGGAGTTGTTTTAAAAGCTGCCTCTAATGAATTTATACATCCTCCTACGAACTTTAAAAAAAATTTCCCTTTGTTCTTTTCCTCATTCTGTTTAATTTTTTAAACAAATCTTTTCTATTCCTATACCTAACGTGAGGCTTGAACTCACGACCCCAAGACCAAGAGTAGCATGCTCTACTGACTGAGCAAGTCAGGTGCCCCATCAAAGAACTTTCTGAATATCACAATGAATTGATAACTTTTCATTGATTTGATATGTGATTTCATTGATTCAATTCACTGCAGTCATTGTTCTTTTTAATACTGAAATTGTTGCATTTTGTCTATTAGGAGCTTTAAGCATGATGTCTCCTGGTGCATCTTATACCCTTATTTATCTACTCAAATTAATTCTCATTTCTAGTTATCTCAAAATGTATGAAAGAACTGCCTAGGTTTGAGCTCCATCAATTTGGTGTCTACCCCTGCAATCTACCCCTAGTAGGATTGCCTACCAAGTTTGATTGACCTTTTTTTTTTTTTTTAAGATTTTATTTATTTGAGAGAGAGTGAGTGAAAAAGAACACAAGCGGGGTGGGGGTGGGAGGGAGAGGCAGAGGAAGAGGGAGAAGCAGACTCCTTGCAAAGTAGGGAGCCCAACATGGGGCTCCGTCCCAGGACCATGAGATCATGACCTGAGCTGAAGGCAGATGTTTAACCGACTGAGCCACCCAGGCACCGCTTGATAGCACTTTATAATGTTCAGACTCACTAACCTCTCACATGTACTGCAGCCATTTTTCATGAAAGTCTCTTCTACTTTGATTCTCAGGATACAGCAGTGTTCTGGTTCTTCCTCTTTCTCTGTCTCCTTTTCCTCTTCTCATCTAAATGCAGATGTTTTCCATATTTTAGTCAGTAGCTCCCCTTTTTCTTTGTATCCCTTCTGGCACTTTCATATATTCCTACAATTTCAGCTCTGTACTCATAGTTTGACTTCACTTCCTAACATGAATTTCACTTTGCACCTACCTCATAACATCTTTAGTTGGATGTCCAGTTGGATGTCCAGCCAACCTCCCAAACCCAGTCTGTCTTACTCCTAACTTCCTCTCTTTTTTCTTCCTAAAGCTCCTCTTAGTTTATCTTTTAGAGCCACAGTTTTACTAGTTATCCGAGTTTAAAACTCCTGAATCAGTTTCTTTCTTCCCTCTGTATCTAATCAGTTACAAAGAATTGGTATAGGTACCAGTTCTACCTCTAATATATTCTTACACTGTCTCTTTGATTCCAGTTGCTACCATCCTACTTCTGGATCTCATTACAACTTCCTTGGGCTATTATTACAAGAGCTTCCTACCTAATCTCTTTCTAGTTTCTCTATGCCAACCTATCTTAAATACCTTTGTCATATTCATCTTTCTCAAATAACACCTCTAGTTGGTCATTCTCCCCCAACCTCCCACCAAAGACACACACATTCAAAACCAAACCTTTAGGGCAGCCCAGGTGGCTCAGCGGTTTAGCGCCGCCTTCGGCCCAGGGCGTGATCCTGGAGACCGGGGATCGAGTCCCACGTCAGGCTCCCTGCATGGAGCCTGCTTCTCCCTCTGCCTGTGTCTCCGCCTCTCTCTCTCTCAAGAATAAATAAATAAAATCTTTAAAAAAACAAAAAACAAACCTTTAACTGACCCTTGCTTTCTTTACAATAAATTACCCTGATGGACAGGGCTTCTACAGTCTTATCTGCCCAGCTTTATTTTTCTTGCCTTGTCTTTCTGTTGTTATTTTTGCCCTATGCTATGTGCTTTTTCTCCATTGTACCTCCTTGCTTCTGTGTCTGTGTATTGTTCCTACCTCCTAGTTTCCCCTACAGTGACCCACCTAACTTCTGACTACCATCTCTATTTTATATATTATTTAATATATATTTTATAAATTTTCCAGCTTACAAAGCACTTTCACATTGGATATTACAATTCATATTAATCCTTTTTAATAAGCACAAATTTTAGTTATTTAATTCTCTGTAGTTTTTAGTTACTTTAAATATTAAAAAACACATTAGATTTTCTTTTTTCTTTTTTTTTAAGATTTTATTTATTTAGTTATTTGAGAGAGCGCACACACTCTGGGAGAGTTGGGGAGAGGGGCAGAAGGAAAGGGAGAAACAGACTCCCTGCTGAACAGGGAGCCCAACATAGGCCTTGATCCCTGGACCCTAATATCATGACCTGAGCCAAAAGCAGAGGTTTAACCAGCTGAGCCACCCATGCGCCCCTTATTTTTCCTTCTTAATGTGCATTTGAGGGGAGAAGGAGTAGGAATGGGGATAGTACATCAGTTACCCAATATTCTGATTTTAAAACTACCAACAACTATAACTGGCATAACTAACATACTATCTCCATTCCACTCTAGCCTCCTTAAAATACTGTTTCTTATATTTGATCAATATGGTGTGGCAGCATTTTCTGCTACTGAAGATGTCTATTGGCCAGTGCTCTATACCTTTATTAGAAAATAGCAGGTCAGGCAGCCTGGGTGGCTCAGCGGTTTGGCGCCGCCTTCAGCCCAGGGCCTGATCCTGGAGTCCCGGGATCAAGTCCCATGTCGGACTCCCTGCGTGGTGTGTGCTTCTCCTTCTGCCTATGTCTCTGCCTCTCTCTCTCTATGTCTCTCATGAATAAATAAATAAAATCTTTTTAAAAAAAAAAAGAAAATAGCAAGTTAAATTCTATTTAAAAAACATAAGGTATTACTTGAAATTCTGTTTTTACTATTAATGACTTTTTTCAATAAACCTGATTATTTTATTAATAACAGTCCCTACTATTTTCTCAGCAATATATATTGCCAAGCATTCTTTAAAGGCTAGTTTGAATTTTTAGCAGACATTTTAATACAATAATTTGTAAATATTTTTTAAAAATCTGATTCTAAGATGTCTTTTAAAAATGGTGTGACATCCAACTGATATAGAGCATCCTATTTATAATGTGGGCCAAGCACCATGCTGTAAACCAGTTACTATCATGATGATCAGATTGAAAATGAAATTGCATTTCTGTCAATTACTGAGTTGGCAACTGTTCAATATATCTTAGCAGCAAGATGAAGAGCGACGTCGGCAGCTGAGAGAGAGAGCTCGTCAGCTAATAGCAGAAGCTCGATCTGGAGTGAAGATGTCAGAACTTCCCAGCTATGGTGAAATGGCTGCAGAAAAGTTGAAAGAAAGGTCAAAGGCATCTGGAGGTGAGTTAAAGAATCTTGTATCATATTCTACAGACAACCCAGAAATCTGCAGTGGACCTTTGGGACTTTTTATTCTCACTTCAAAATGTTGCATCAAGTATATAAAGTTTCTAACCTATTGATATGTTGCAAAAAACCTATAGGAAGCTTAATAAATAAAAAGATAATGCTTGCTGTTTTCCAAATCAACTTTTGGGCTTAATTTTTACTTTATTAGAATACGATTTAGGAAAAAATTCATACAGACTTTGTTTTATGATTCCCCCCCTTTTTTTTAAATAAATTTTTATTTATGATAGTCACACACAGAGAGAGAGGCAGAGACACAGGCAGAGGGAGAAGCAGGCTCCATGCACCCGGAGCCCAACGTGGGACTCGATCCCGGGTCTCCAGGATCACGCCCTGGGCCAAAGGCAGGCACTAAACCGCTGCGCCACCCAGGGATCCCTATGATTCCCCTTGATGCCTCATTAATTGTAGTAGGAGTGAGTAAAATGCATTCAGGTCCTCAACCTCGAGGTCATGAGACTTGTTAGTATTGAGCTTTGACACAAAAGAGTTTTGCTTAGAACTAGATCTTTAGAAAGTAGCCTTAACAGTGTTCTGGCCTCATAGCCTGATATGCAAGCATTTTGAGTAAGCCCCATATACATTTCTTCGTAGTTTCCTTATTCTGAGAAAGTCTTCTTCAGTATCTGCAGAAAGTATTCTCAGCTTGATGTTAGGATAAAGACTGTAGACTTGATTTAGAAGAATTTTGATTTTGCCTCTTAAGGCTCAATTTGGGCATCCTTAATTTGGAACTTTTTACATTTTTGTTTAAGAGGAGTACACTCAAGAGGCCTGTGAGTGGTTTTGGTTTGGTTTGGTTTGGGTTTTTTTTTTTTTTTTTAAATTTCAAAGGTGTATAACCTATTTATTTACCAAAGCATGCGAGATTCTTGTCCTGAGTTAATCTTAGAATGCTAAGATCACTCTGAAGAGTAGGCAAGTGTGGTGGACTCGAATAAGACCTTAGAGAACTGCCTTAGAGAACTGAAACAGAGGTAAGCAATTTCTAGGTCAATGGTAAGTTTCTTCAAAGTAAACTGAAACTTACTGCTGTTATTTCTAATTGATTGCTTATGTTACAAACTTACTGTTGTAGAGAATTCTAGTTAATGTCTATAGCATATAACTTTCCATCCCATAAATTTGAAAGCTGCTTTCCTAAACAGCTGTGTATCTGTCCTTCCGGTCTCCTCAGATTGTTTATACCTTCTTAAATCCTTCATCTTACTTTTCAACTCCTATCATTTGGAATTTTTATTGCAATTTCTACACTCTCCACTACAGTTTTATAGTAACATCAGTTGCTACTCATAGCTACATTTATATAATGCTATGATAATTTGCCTTCATTTACTATTAATAACAAGGTATTTCTTTGGCATCATAAAAATTCCAGCTATTCCAAGTAAGTCATAAAAATCTTTGCGTCCTTATATCTCAGAATATAGAAAAAAACTCATATTATTGACCCTCCATATAAAGCGTTCTAAAGCTACTGATGCTCCCTTCTTGTCATATCATAAACTCATAAGAAAAATTCATAAACTCATTGTAATAGTGGGATAGAGAGGCATCTAATGTCTCTTAATATTTTTTTCAATAGTGAGCAAATAATGCTATTTTAAATAAGCTATAAACTGTGGGAAGGCTAAGAATTAAAAGTCTTAATATTTTTTTTTAAGATTTTATTTATTTATTCGTGAGAGACACAGAGAGAGAGAGAGGCAGAGACACAGGCAGAGGGAGAAGCAGGCTCCACGCAGGAAGCCTGACACGGGATTCGATCCTAGGTCTCTAGGATCACACCCTGGGCTGAAGGCTGGTGCTAAACTATTGAGCCACCCAGGGATCCCCAAGTTTTAATATTAATTATTATTTATTATTATTATTTTTAGATTGGTTAATGTTAAAATGAAGTCTCAGGCAGATGTCACTGGATAACAGAAAGGCTTTATCATAGACCATGAGTGGAGCTCACTGTAGAGTCTTCACATTGGTGCTGACTGGTCTTTCAGTGCTAACTCTCTTGTTCATGTGGTCCCTCCTGATCTGTTCTTTTTTTTCATGAACGCTTCCAACTGCCTCTTTCTTTATACCTTCTCATTTTTTCTTTCTCCTCCTAGTCTAAGGTGGCACTTGATCTACTCTTTGGAAGATTCAAGCACACTGATCTTCATCTTCTCTTTCTTGTATCTATTTTTATATCTTTTTAATCTATTTTATTTTTATGGATAAACCCTGTGCCCCCATCAATCAGGTATTTGGCTTTTAATAATCAAAGCCAAGCTTTTCTTCATCTATGAAGAGTCATAGATAGAAAGGGTCATCTGTGTAATTGGTCTTATCAGTATAGTCAACCCCAGGTGAGACTAAGCCAGGACTAAACTCGGTAGAGAGACTTCATCAATGTGAAAATCCAAAGAATGCATATCTTCCCTACTTGGTAACTGGGGAACGTGAAGAGCTGATTTTGGTATCATTCAGTAATCAAACAACATAAATGAAAGCAAATGCGGATTGGATTTGTGAAGCTAGCAAAGAAGTATAGACTAGAACAGGGAAAGTCAGGTGAAATAAAGATGGGACAGGGTTCAGTAGATAACTTATCAAAACCTGAGGAGTCTAGTCTCTGTTCCCTAAAAAGATCAAAGTGACCAGGGTCCATTTCTCCTATGGGACACACTATATTTTGGATATTGAAAGCAACCATATATCAGATGGTAGGCTCTTAATCAGAGCTAAGGTTGACCTACAACAAGTAGAGTAGGCTTATTCCCTGACCTCAGTAAAGGTATATGGATCAGACTAGGTCTCCTTTGCCCTCAAGGTCTAAGCTGAAGCTGTTGAGTTTGGGAGTAGGGGAAGAGACCTTTAGGACAAGGGAGAGGATAAAATTCCTGCCTGAAATTCAACCATTATACATAGGTACTTACCTAATGAGCCATGACAGTCACCATGTTAGGTCAAGATTTAGCAAACTTCCTGAAAAGGGCAGGAGTAGATATTTTAGGTGTTGAAGGCCATATGGTTTCTGTCTAAACTACTCACTGCCGCTCTTGTAGCCTGAAAGTAGCCTTGAACATTGTGTAAATGCATAGGTCTGCTGGTTATTTACCCAAAATCTGTGGTGGGCTATATTTTGCCCCCATGGTATAGTTTGCTGACACTTGCATAGTAAATTAGAAATTCACTTGGGTTCACAAGAGTCTAATTCCTAAGGAAAAATGACATTATGAGGTTGATAAGTCAGGTGGGAAAATTAACAGATTAGTATCTATTCTTCTGTTGTCTAGTAGGAATGTTCTGAATAAGGAATTGTGTGAAAGGAAGAGGAGAGAGAAATAAGTAGGGACTAGCCTAGATGGGAGGATGAAGATGGGAAGGTTTTAGAAGCAGAGGTCCAGAGAGACAAAGGAGAGGGTGGTCAAGAGCTGAAATAATATAGCACAGCCCGAGGAATATGTTGAACATGATCTGAGACTCATTGCCTGAACCTACTTGAAAAGCTTGGTTTTTTTGTGTTCTCAAGCAGCAACCTGTCTCAGTTAGGAAAGAAAACTTAGCAAATTTGAGGTGAGGTATGTTCAGTTTCATAGCGTCTACAGGAAATACACACAAAGTATTTTTGGTCCTGTATGTAGCCATATTCAAACAACCCACTTGCACTCTATGGCAACCACAAATGGCCTAATTCTAGTGAAATAACAGAAGCATATCTGTCCAAGGAGCTATAGGCTAGCTTTTACTTGTCCTCCTTTTGACATAGTTTTAGGGCTTATGAGAGAATCAGGTGATATTGTAGCATACTGCATCTTTTCTCAATTTCTGCATCATTCAGTAGTTATATAGACCTATAATAACCTAATTTTAAAATCCTGCAACTTGTGGGTTCATTTTATTATATTGATCTTTACTTGGCAAGGTGCGAGTATTTGAGTACAGAGTTTGATATTTTCATTTTTAATTGTATGGTGTTATGGCCTGAATTTCTGCTTTGGGAATTAATAAGCTTTTATTTTGACTAAATAAATTTTTGCTAATGGCCCATGGGCACTTGGAAAGAGATATCTGTCCTGTGTTAAGATTAAATCATATCATGTATTTAGTATATGTTATATGGTATATTAAATATGGTACATATTTTCTATTATATATTTATTAGTAAGTTATCACTTTGGTTTGAGTTAGATTAGGGTAATTTAACTTTTCAGTGGACATTGTTGCCGCTTTTTGACTTAGATAAAGTAGTGTACATTGTTTTTGCATTTCAAGTGTATAAAGGAAATTTTTTTTAAAAATTTCATCCATGAGAATTTATGTGTTTATTATTCCTGTGTTATCTTTATTTCAGTTATGGCAAATAGGCTTATCAAAACTTGTTAACCAAGATATAATTTTTATTTTCAGCTTTTATTAGTAATTATATTTATATTGTGTTTTCTGTTTTGTATTTGATTTCTATAGAATAACTTTAAAAGTCATTAATTTTATTTTATTTCTTTTAAAGTCATTAATTTTATAGGGACCTTCAATGAGAATTTAAAAAATCACGATACAAGTGAGAAAATTTTTTTTCTGAATATATGTTTATGATCACCTCAGTTTCTTTTTGTAAAAATGCTTTTTTTTACTGTCACCAGATATCCTTTTTTTCCATTCAACTTATTTACAAATGAGATTTTATGACTGGCCTTATTGCTGTGCTATTTATCATACCACTGGGATTGCCATTTTGCTTATAGTGCTCCTGAGTGTCAAGTGGACTATACTGTCTCATTCCAGTGTATATCCAATCTCCTTTTACCTGTTCCTGCATATATTATATGTACCATATTTGTAAACTAGTTTCTACTGGATCTCTAGTTTACTTTCTGCCATGCTCACCTACTGAGATTTTAGTTGTTAGCCACAAAGATAGATTAGATAGATAGATAATCATAAACGTAAGATGCGATTTCTCACACAGACACACATACACTTTAGTTCTGCTAGAATGCATTTAGACTATTTCCACAGGTATTAAGAAATGTGTAACATTAACTATTGAAAAGAATTCAAGGGTTTGTTGTAAAACTGAAGTCAGTGAATGGAAAGAAAGTAGAAATCCATTCTTAAGAAGACTTGAGCTGTATAGGAGATCAATTTTTATTCTTGCCCTCCCATATAGTAATCCTTTTATCTAAGGTTAGCAATACATAAATAAACACTGAGTCAACCCGCTCAGCATTGCTGGTGAGTGGTAGTCTAAATAGAGTTCATTTCACTGGAAATAAAATGAATGGCACCCATTTAATATCACATAGGAACCCAGCACTGTATACGTGGATAATGAAAGGAAGTACAATTTTCTACATATCTCCGGAACCTGAAAGTACCCATATCTGACCACATTTCCAGACTTAGCTATTTCTTTTCATAGCAAAGCTATCATTCTAGTCAGTCAGATTGGAGGGTTAATTTTGACGTCTGCTTCACCCCTCTCCTCCTCGGTATCCCCTCTTCATCCAGCCAGTAGATTTTCAAACTACATCATACCCACTCCCAATTCTTATATACTGGGTTAGGCTCTCTGTGCTGCTTGCCTGGAGGTTATAACAGTCTCCAACCTAGATTTACTGCCTGCAGCCTTTGAGTTCTCCAGTCTGACATCTAGGTCAGCAATCTCACTCACATGAAGGATGATGTCACATGCATATTACACTCACGTGGGCGATCCTAGACCATTTTTTCTGTCACATAAGAAGGCATATCAGAATGTAAGTAAGCAAGAATGATATTTTAGGAATAATATTGAAGCCACTATAATTTTTAAAAGTCATAAAGTTCAGTGCTTATATTACTACTAATTATTTTATACGTATTTCACAACTGATTACAATAAGACACTTGGATAGAAAATTGCTTATAAAGACTATTCTTTCATATAGGCTGCTCTTAAAGAACACAGTGCTGATCATGTTAGAGTATCAGTATCTCTCCATTCCTATCAAGTAGAATTTAAACTTCCCATTCTGCCTTTCAGGCCTCTCTGCAGTTCTTTCTTTGAAGACTTACCTCCCATTATTTTCCTTCTAGTATGCTTTGAAGGTTTGTGCTCCAAAAGAACAATTCCTGGTACTATTGGCAAAGAGTAATCTTTTCATCTTTTGAATTTGCTCTGTAACTTACTTTTACCCCCAAACACTTATCTGTCCTACATAGTTACCTGAATGTATAACTTTAAGGCAGAATAAGTGTTTTATACAATTTGGTATCTCCTCAACATCTAGCAATGTTTTATAAATTGTAGATACAATGTGCAAAGTGAATGTTGAATTTTATGCTTTTACCCTAGGTTAATTATGGTCAGTAATAATCAATACAGGCTGGTTGACAGCAACAATGTATTACACTCTAAAAACTATTGATAGTAAACTATTTCTGGCAGATTAATATGAGAAGTATTCTAAACATTTAGTACTCAGGAAATACATGTCCATTCATTTGGACATGTTTACTACAAAACTGTTTAGAGAATTTTTGAGGATAATGAAGATGTAACATTTATGAAGTTAGTTGTGCTAAGCACAACTGATTAGAAAATATTTCTCAACTGATTGTACTTAAATACTGGAGCCAAGTATGATGCCTTAGCAATTTGAAAGCGTTCAGCAATGCTTCTCCCCAGGATCATTTCTAAAACTTTTTTTTCTTTGTCATGTTCTTCTAAATGGCTTATGTAGTACATGGAACATCCTCAATAAATGTAAACTGTTAGTATTAATATTAATGATCATGGTAAGTATTTACTTGGGGAGGCTCCAAATCAAACACAAAGGTATGCAGGGAAAAGGACAGATACTGAAGGATTAAGCCAAAACTATAGAACTTTGAATTTTTCAATTGCAATAATGCTAGAATACCTCATCATTAATAAAAGATGCCCAATAAAATGTTAATTGTAGAGTAGTAGGGATATTCTTCAATTCTCAGGGCTAGAGAGGTATTTCTCTAAAAGATACACTGCCTGTCAATAACAGATTTTAAAGCTAAACCTCTGACATGCAAATCCAATTATTGCTGTGCTTTTTCAAATGCACAAAATTCAAATTTACTTAACCAATATTATCACTTGGATTTAGAAAGGACAAGAGTATATAATAGAAAACTTTAATGTAAAAAACTCCATTAATTAATTGTGACCTAAAACATTTTACTAAGTGTATTAAAAAATAGCGTATAGGGGTTCCCCTGGGTGGCTCAGCGGTTTAGCACCTGCCATTGGCTTGGGGCGTGATCCTGGAGTCCCTGAATCGGGTTCCACATCGGGCTCCCTGCGTGGAGCCTGCTTCTCCCTCTGCCTGTGTCTCTGCCTCTCTCTCTCTCTCTCTCTGTCTCTCATGAAAAAAATAAATCTTTTTTAAAAATAAAATAAAATAAAAATAAAAAATAGTGTACAGCTTCCTCATTTCCATGTATTTAGTTTTGAATAGTAACAGTTTTTCCCAGTTTTCAGTCTTCCAAGATGGACTGTTCTAATTATTTCTGAACTTTCTTTTACATAAGGTACTATTTCATTCTCAATTTTTGTCTCTTAATTTATCCATAATACTTTTATGATAATAGTCATTGATAGTAGAAAAGCATTCAAGTCTTCATGCAAATGATTAAATATAACTACAAGTTTATGAACAGTGATTTATTTCTTTATATATTTATATCTAATAAATGCTAAAAATGTGAAATTTAGAACTATTACTTAATGACTTTATTGCCAAATCAACTTTATTTTTGTATGCTGTTATTAGAGATTACTTACACATTATATTTTAAAATATAGGGACTTGATGAGCTCAGTGATTCAGAGACCGTGTGTGGCAAATTGTCAAAACCTTTGTATCTGCTTTGATGTGACAGTTCATCTTTGACATGTGAATCTAAAATATAAATGTTAATCCAGTAGTGAAAAGTGACTTAAAACTGATTTCTTGCTGATCTGTGTCAGACCATATTTGAATAACTATCATTAAAATACTGGGTTTTATACTTTAGTATTTTGGATAAATGATATAAAATAGAAATAATATACTAACATCATTGCTACATGTTCCTACAGATGAAAATGATAATATTGAGATAGATACTAACGAGGAGATTCCTGAAGGCTTTGTTGTAGGAGGTGGAGATGAACTTACTAACTTAGAAAATGACCTTGATACTCCCGGTAATTTCAAATTATAAATATTTTGCATCCTGCTGCATGGCAAATTTTATCATCATATTTTTATTATTATCTCATTAATAATGATAAACTCTTTGTGTAGTTTTATTACATCTTATACCCTCACAAATCATTTAGCTAAATCCACTTTCCATCAATTTTGTTATTTTGTTTTAGATTTCATGTTAAAATTAGCAATAAAACTGGAATAATAAATTGTACTTTGTATACTAAAGTTTATTTTTATATTTTATAGTACATGAGATAATTTATAAGCATTCAAAACTTGATTTCCCATCTCAGCCTGAATATTTTAATGTCATAAGGTAAAGATGTAATACCTATGGAATATTTGAGATGTAAATGTCAACCATGGATCATATTTTGGTTTAGAATTGATAGTCTTAGTTGTAATATTATTTTGTAAATTTTGTGCTTACTTTAAATATTTATATAATGCTAATAAATTAATTTCTACCATTCAATAAGTAATTACAGTAAGACATTTTGAAAACTACTTATGGACTGCTACTAAATTAATTTCATATCTTATGTCAATAAATAATCACTAAGTGATTGTGTAAAATATAAAGATACTTATGGTTTATGAGATGAGTGTTCTAATGCATTGCTTCTATAGTCAACATCAGATAGCAATCCAAAGCTTTGTATACATGAGAGGTTCCATAAATGCTCTTTGAACTGAATTCTTAGAGGAATAAAAAGTGTTTGACCATCTCTCTAGACTTAAAGATGAGGAAGCGAAGTCCCTAATATATTTATCTTTTTCTGTAAAAAGCCAAAGGTAGTGAGTACAGGTAGATATTCTTCTTCCCAACCCTGGCATGTCCCTTCAATGCTAACCTGCTTTGTTTCTTCTTCCTCTGTTTGAAATCATGCTGTTATTTCTCCAAGAAACAATCAACCAGAGTCTTTCTGACTAAGGAGCACCCAAGAAAAACTAAGGAGCACCCAAGAAAACCCATGCCCTTTCTTAGTAGGCCCCTTCATGGTCTAGTGTCAAACTATACTTTTACTAAATAGAAGTCCATGTATTTATAATTGTACGAATCCAGGAGAAGGCTGGGATTTAAGGAACATTTTTAAATGTTTAACCCAAAATTAGGACTACCTTTTTCTTTTAAAATATAGTAGAACTTGGTAAGTTTGTTTTTTTCTTTTTGAAAGAGATTTTTGTTTTTACTTATCCACCTGTTTACCACAACCACCACCGAAAGCTCTGTCAGAAACCACTAACCCCCCTTTACTGCTGAGGGTATCCATAAGTACAGAATTAAAGCCTTAAGATGCAATTTATGGGCATATAAAATCACTGATAGTAAATGGTATATATTTTCTGATTTTGCAGTAGATTACAAAGACAGAAAAATTAGCCATTTTTTAGGTAAGGTGAGGGACGTTTTCTGGTTTTAGTTGTAGCAAGTTGGTGGAATACTTTAAAGGTTGGTTAATATTAAGGCTAGGGGCACCTGCCTGGTTCAGTCAGTGGAGCATGCGACTCTTAATCTCTGGGTCATGAGTTTGAGCCCTACATTGGGTGTAGTGATGACTTATAAATAAAACAAATTTTTTTGAAAATGAAAGAGCCACTCTCAATACTTATGTTCACTTAAAAAAAAAAAATGTTAGGACTAACAGGCTTATTAACTCTTGTCTTTTTTAAAAAACTCTCCTACTTCATGTATGCCAAACAAGAAAACACATCTCAGCCCTCCTGTTTTTGGAGTTAACTAATATATTGTTTGTAACTCTCAAGCATGCCGATAAGTATTGGCATGTGCATAGGATAGACTTTGCAATCCAGAGTATAGGTTTATTTCATGGCAATAATAGGAATGCGAACTGGAATCTGGAAGCACATAACATGTATTATGATTTTTAGCCTTTCTTTATTTTCCCCAAAATTCTTTTTTTAATATGTATATAAAAGTCATAATGTTTTAATAATAAATTGTTTAATCTTTATCTTGATTTGACCATAGTTCATCAGATATTGTTTAAAAGAGAAGCCTAGCAATATAAACTGACCAATTTGCATGAAAGTAATGATAATAGCATTTATTAAGAGTCTTATAATTAGAAAACTTATTAATCTTTATGAAAAATATCATTCACCAAATGGTTGGCATGTCTTTTACAACCATTTTATTAAAGAGTTGCTTTGAGTGAATTTGTTTAAATGGAATTGTTTCCATTTGTTTCTGAATTATTTTATTATTAAAGATTAACATACTTGCTGAAAATAATTTGAAATTATTTATTTTAAAAGTTATAGCTGTATTTTATTTATTTTAAATTTCTATTCATATTTAATACATTAATACTTAAAACACTGGATTCTAACGATGTGTACATGACTGAGATAATATTAAGGACTTGTTTTAATATGGTATTATGTGTATAAATTTAATATGCCAGAAGAATTGAAACTCAAATAATATAACAATAAAATGTATTGCCTCTTTTAAATATCTACTTTGTAGATAGCTCGTTTAATTATGTATAACCCATGCAGTTACTTAAATAAATGTATACATCTAATACAGGCCTAGGTTTTCAGGTAAGCATAGCCACTATTAAATATAAAGTGTAACTGAATGGTCTTAAGTTATATTGACTATATTCTTTAAGGGAACTGATAAGGGGGAAAATACATATGTTTATGTGTATGTGTGTATATATACAAAGAATATAGATCTAGAGAATAGAGACTGGATCTTAATTGTTCCTACCACAAAAAAGAAATGATAAATGTAATAGAGATGTTAATTAATGCTGTGATGGTAATAGTATTGCATTATATAAATGTATCAAAGCAGCACATTGTACACGTTAAACTTACACAATGGTACATATCAATTATATCTCAATAAAAAATGATATAGGGACACCTGAGTGATTTACTCAGTTAAGTGTCTGACTCTTGATTTTGGCCTGGGTCATGATCTCAGGATCATGAGATCAAGCCCCGTGTCAGTCTCTGTGCTCAGTGGGGAGTCTGCTTGGAGACATGAGCTCTCTCTCAAAAATAAAAAATAAATACATTTTTTTAAAAAGTGTTAAAAAAAAGAATATAGTTAACATACCTAAAGATTCAGTTATACTATAGTTATATAGTGTGTATTACAGTTTATATATATATATGAAGAGTTCTACATATGTCAGGTCTGATAATGTTATTTCACAAGCCTAATTAATGTTTTTCTTTAAAATATAGTAATATTTTTATGATGTCCCCTAAATTGATAGCCTGCTCATCTTAATGTATCTCAGTCATTCATGGTGTTTGTGTATTTAACAGAACAAAACACTAAATTGGTAGACTTGAAGCTAAAGAAGCTCCTAGAAGCTCAGCCACAGGTGGCAAATTCACTCTCCAGTGCTGCACAGAAAGCTATAACTGAGAGCTCGGAACAAGATATTAAGGTAAATCTTACTTGTTTAAAATATATGACTCTATTTGCATATTCTAACTTCCTTTTATAATCCTAAGATTAAGATATATATTTTTTTATTGACTAATCAATTAAGTAGCAGTATGGTAATCAGTATTCATATGCTGTT
>NC_132848.1:65630397-65635397 GCF_048164855.1 Canis lupus baileyi
AACTGATTTAACTCTAAGGGGAATGTTTTTTTTCTCCGTGCTAAATTTTCAAATATGGCAAATCTAGTTGTTGAATTATAATACTAAACAGCTAAAATCTTCTCTAGTTACAAAAGTTTTGCTATACATAACATATATGAAAATTTTTCGAATTACAGGGAGGTGCTTTTTCATACTAAGGGTGATACTAACAGTGTATTTGGTTCTCTAGGTAAGTGCTTTACTAAGTGTTTGTAGAAAGGAAAAATGCAACTTACAAGTGATTTTTTTTTTCCTTCCTGTTTGTTCTCGTTAACAGAAAGGGTTCAAAGACACCAGTCAGTATGTTGTAGGAGAATTGGCAGCACTAGAGAATGAGCAAAAGCAAATTGACACCCGTGCCGCGCTGGTGGAGAAGCGCCTTCGCTATCTCATGGACACAGGTACGGTGCCCAATTACACTGTAAACAGTTTTGGCAAATTGAGCGTTCACAAACTCTTATAGAGTTTTGGAAGTGTGAATCTTTGAAGCCTGAATGTTCAGCAGAACTGCCTTGAAAATAAAAAGGCTGCGATTTGCAGCCACCTCTCTGGGCCCTGGTGATAAGAGTGCCTTCATGGGAAGTGATAACTCGCCCTGATACCGTGTGAGCCAGCACTATTGAACAGTGTGCTCATCCATGCAGAGTTGGAATACACATCTGTGCCTCATTGATATGCCACTGCTTAAAAAAAAAGTAAGATCTTCACTGTTCTACTGATTCATTGGGAAAAAAAAAGATTTGGCCAGCTAAAGCCATGTACTGCATGAAACAGAGCACTATGCATAGGGGACGGCTCCATGGACTAGATCACTGAAATTTGAGAATACTATCTGGTTACTGATGCTCCACAGTTTTTTTTTTTTTTCCAAGAGAACAGGTTTTTAAAAGTCTGTAATAGTTTGTGTCACAGTTGCATTTGAAAGGATTAAGGTATATAGGAAGGTTTATAAAAATGGGTTAGAGCAGCAAGTTAGCTCCTAACCAGAGGGTAGATTGGCATTTACTGCTGATTGCCAGTAGTGATTATATAGATCTAAGGGCACAGTGAGCTACTGGAAAAAAGCAGTATATGTGTATATTTTAAAGGAATATATATATTTATTTAAAATGCTGCTCCTACAAAAGGGGTAAAAAGAAATACATCCAAATTGCTCATATCAAATTAAAAATAAATTATATTAAGAAAAATATGTCAAATGTAAAAGTGGAAAATTCATTCCTTTGATCTAATTATTTGCTTTAATTTTATTGGCCATTATTAAAGTAGATTAGTAAAATAGTAAAGTAGATTAGTAAATTAGTAGTAGTAGATTAGAATTAGAAAGCTTTCCTGAAATTTTTCTTCTCTATTTGCCAAAAATATATTTACAATTAAAAAACTCCTCTAAACATAAGCATTTATATGGGACATTTGAAAATGCCTACATTAGTGAAATCAAAACATATTAGAACAGAAAGACCTTTGGCTTCATCTGGCCCAGTGGGTTTCAAACTGTGTTCTGTGGAGCCCTAAAGCTTCTTCAGAGGCACCTTGGGGCTGCCAGGACAATAAGAGAGCAGAAAGCAGACAGGCGTCTGGATTTCCTACCTTACTTCAAACAGAGCAGCTCTGAGTTTATTTATTTGACATAGCAGGCTTCTTGGAAGAGTTCATTTAAAGAAAAGGTCTGTTGCTTAAAATTTAAAACCAAAAAACCCCCAAACAACAACAACAACAAAACACCAAAAACTAACTTGTTTTTTGAGAACTAGTGCCAAACCTTCTCATTGTACAAAGGAGACAGAGGGTGAAAGTTCAAGGTCACACAGATCAGCAAGTGGCTGACCTCGGACTAGAACTCAAGTCACCAGAAACTTCCCACTCTACTACATTACCTAGAATGTGTTTATCATTGCCCTAACAACTTACATATACAACTTACATATATGCTCAGTCTTATACATCTGTATGGATTCAAGTATCCTATAAACCAATATATTGTTTCTTATTTGTATTTTCCTTTTGGTTTCTGAGGGATTTTAAAAATGTTAGTTATGTTAACTATATTTAAAAATGTAAATACTAGATAGTAAAACTTTATACATTTTTAAATTATTACCTTTAAATAGTTTGATGAGGCTAATAATTTGGTTTCCTTCCCTTTTTTCATATTTGGAGCCTGATTTATTGAATATTCTAACCAAAACAGACTCAAGTTCTCCTTCCCATCTCACATATTATCTACCGGTGAAGCTTTGAAGTAGCCCCATTCCACCTATAGATCATTTATAATCTGAAAGACAATCATGGACTACAGATTGATTCTAGAATCCCTTTGGAGCTTTATATTTTTTACTACACAAGACAGAATCTGTACTACACTGGGTCGGCTACTGTAGATTCAGACTAAAATTGAATAGTTCCTCAACTTGGTAAACTCCGGCAATTACCCTGGACTGTACTGAACCTCCTCCAAACCAAATAATTGATTCTCAAGATTTACCCAAAGCCTAGTTAGCATCTGAAGTAAGAGATAAGGTGTTAAGAAGAGAAAGCATATATTCATCCTGCCCTTTTTGGGGTTCCAGTGCTTCTCACTTTCCATTTGTTATAGTAGTTAGTACTTTTTTCCCTTAGAAAACAATAGAGTTTTCTATGCAGTTTCTGAATCTCAGCCACAGAATTAAGCAGAGCAGATAGTATCTATATTCCTTGTATGCTGAAACAGGCTCAGATAGGGAAATGACTGATTTAAGAAGGCCTAATTAGTAATGGCTGAGTTACAGCTTGAACTCAAGTTTTTTGAGTCAGCCCTCTTTTCCCACCATATGTTCTTTACAGAACAAAACTACTTTATCTGCTATCTCAATTTTTATATACTTCTAGATGTGGACTATATACAGATTTCTTTACTGACCTGAAATTGACTTGAAATCACATATTATAAAATTAACCATTTTAAAATATATAAATATATAAAATTCAGTAGAATTTAGTACAGTCACAGTGTTTCCAGAGGTTTTCATCACCCTAAACAGAAAGTCTATACTCATTAAACTGTAATTTCCCATTTGCTTCTCTTGTAATCCCCTGGAAATCTCTAATCTTTCTGTCTCTAGGAATTTGCTTTATTCTAAATATTTCTTATAAGTGAAATCAAACAGTAGTTGTCCTTTTGTGTCTGGCTTCTTTCACTTTACATCATGTTCGCAAGGTTCATACATATTGTAACGTGCCACTACTTCATTCCTTTCTATGATTAAATAATATGCCATTGTATGTATATAACCACATTTTGTTTATTCATTCATCCAATGGTGGACATTTGGTTTGTTTCCACTTTCTGGTTACTATGAACATTGTGTACAAGCATTTCTTTCAATCCCTCTTTTCAGTTCTTTGGTGTATATACCCTAGGATTGGAATTGCTGAGTCATGTATTAATTCTCTGTTTAACTTTTTGAGGAAAGGTACTCAATTTTAAGTGCTTATAAAGTTTATTTAGAAGTTGATTTTGCAGAATTGAGAATACATTTTCCAGAAGAAGCACTGTTTTGTTTTTTTTTTAAGTAGGCTCCATGCCCAATATGGGGCTTGAACTCATGACCCTGAGATTGAGAGTCACATCCTCTAGGGACAGAGCCAGCCAGGCACCCCCAAAAGAAGCACTGCTATTAGCATCTGTGGGCCAGACAAACTAACAAAAACCTATTAATTTAAAATATCACTAGAATTATGTTAATGGTTGTCCTAGGCCTCAATCTTTGGTTCCCAGAACTTGAACATCTCTGGGTTTTAAGCATCAACTCCTTTAGCACTGAAACTCTTAGATCTTGGTGGGGCGGAAGGTAGGGCCTGGATGGTGGCCTAGACTACTGGGCATTTTTCCTGGCATGTCAAGAGAAGGCTCTAATAGGAAAGTAGCAAAGGAATATAATAGATCCTACAGCAAGAAAATTGGATCATTGGATCCTACAGCAAGATAATTATATAGCAGGGATGAGAATGGCAGTGGCGGGGGAAGGGCTTGAGATCCCAACATCCGTTTGGGGGAAGAGTGTCATTGACAGAGACAGAGCACCTATGGGGATTTATAGGACTGGTTCTTTTTGAAATTGAGTGATCCTAAACTAGTCTAATACTAAATAACACATGTGTGGTGGTGTGGTGTGTGTGTGTTTTCTGCAATCCTACCTTGGGATCTGTAAAATCCTTTTGCAAATACTAGAGAACTTTTCTTTCCATCAGCAATATTTATTTATTTATTTATTTATTTATTTATTTATTTATTTATTTATTTATTTATTTATTTCTGCAGAGGGGGAATTTTTAAATATCTAACACTTAAAGTTTAGAATGATTTATTTTTTGGAGAACAGTAAGAATTAGAGGTGAGAAACATGTGTGTTCCAAATTGACACTGTATATAAGTATGGCACTTTTTGTAGACTATCCACTACAAAAACCTAACCAATCACTTAAAATTTTTAAATATACCCAGGGAGACTAAGACTTAAAGAGTTAACTTTTCTGTAGATTCCTTAGAATGTTTCTTTACCTCATCCCTTGAGGAACCAAATGTAGTGGTGAAGTTGCTTTAAAGCAGGAAATTGGGCCCAAAGTTGTTACTGGCAACAGAATTGTCCATTATCTTTACCTAAAGATTATAATATTTATTACATGCATGCTTACTATGTCTGGCTCTATGGAAAATGCTTTACATGCATCACTTCCTTGTTTCTCACAATGGCTCTATGAGATAGGTTCCATTAATAACCAAGACTGTTAAAAATCACACTTTTCAGTGAGGAAGCTGAGGCCCAGAGAAAGAAGCAACTTGCCCAGTTCATACACTTCTCAAGTGGTGAAGTCAGGAGTCAAACCTAGTCTGATGGCTCTGGAACCCAATTTCCTTTTTTTTTTTTTTTTTTTGAGCCCAATTTCCATATACCATATGACATGGCCCTACTTCTCCTCTCTTCTCAGAAATGAATGTC